>NW_028159341.1:107199-317199 GCF_964263955.1 Coregonus lavaretus | reverse complement strand
AATCCCCATGTCTATACATAATCCCCATGTCTATATATAATCCCCATGTCTATATATAATCCCCATGTCTATATGTAATCCCCATGTCTATATGTAATCCCCATGTCTATATATAATCCCCATGTCTATACATAATCCCCATGTCTATACGTAATCCCCATGTATATATGTAATCCCCATGTCTATATATAATCCCCATGTCTATACATAATCCCCATGTCTATCCGTAATCCCCATGTCTATATGTAATCCCCATGTCTATATGTAATCCCCATGTCTATATGTAACCCCCATGTCTATATGTAATCCCCATGTCTATATATAATCCCCATGTCTATATATAATCGCCATGTCTATATATAATCCCCATGTCTATATGTAATCCCCATGTCTATATATAATCCCCATGTCTATACGTAATCCCCATGTCTATATGTAATCCCCATGTCTATACGTAATCCCCATATCTATATGTAATCCCCATGTCTATATATAATCCCCATGTCTATATGTAATCCCCATGTCTATATATAATCCCCATGTCTATATGTAATCCCCATGTCTATATATAATCCCCATGTCTATACATAATCCCCATGTCTATATGTAATCCCCATGTCTATATGTAACCCCCATGTCTATATATAATCCCCATGTCTATATGTAATCCCCATGTCTATATATAATCCCCATGTCTATACATAATCCCCACGTCTATATGTAACCCCCATGTCTATATATAATCCCCATGTCTATATGTAATCCCCATGTCTATATATAATCCCCATGTCTATACATAATCCCCACGTCTATATGTAACCCCCATGTCTATACATAATCCCCATGTCTATATGTAACCCCATGTCTATATATAATCCCCATGTCTATATATAATCCCCATGTCTATATATAATCCCCATGTCTATATATAATCCCCATGTCTATATATAATCCCCATGTCTATACGTAATCCCCATGTCTATATGTAACCCCCATGTCTATATGTAATCCCCATGTTTATATATAATCCCCATGTCTATATGTAATCCCCATGTCTATATGTAATCCCCATGTCTATATATAATCCCCATGTCTATATGTAATCTCCATGTCTATATATAATCCCCATGTCTATATATAATCCCCATGTCTATATGTAATCCCAATGTCTATATGTAATCCCCATGTCTATATATAATCCCCATGTCTATATATAATCCCCATGTCTATATGTAACCCCCATGTCTATATGTAATCCCCATGTCTATATATAATCCCCATGTCTATATATAATCCCCATGTCTATATATAATCCTCATGTCTATACATCATCCCCATGTCTATATGTAATCCCCATGTCTATACGTAATCCCCATGTCTATATATAATCCCCATGTCTATATATAATCCCCATGTCTATATGTAATCCCCATGTCTATATGTAATCCCCATGTCTATATATAATCCCCATGTCTATATGTAATCCCCATGTCTATATGTAATCCCCATGTCTATATGTAATCCCCATGTCTATACATAATCCCCATGTCTATACATAATCCCCATGTCTATATATAATCCCCATGTCTATATGTAATCCCAATGTCTATATATAATCCCCATGTCTATACATAATCCCCATGTCTATACATAATCCCCATGTCTATATATAATCCCCATGTCTATATGTAATCCCCATGTCTATATGTAATCCCCATGTCTATATATAATCCCCATGTCTATATATCATTCTTATTTTGAGGATTTTGTTTTTGATTCTCTTTTTTGTAAATATTTAAAGCACATTATCATTACACATCTTTTTCAGCTGCAGATTGTTTCGCATATCTTCGTACGCATGTTAGTAGTCCCAACAATTATGTGACCACAGAACACTGTTATTGTACATGTATGTTAACATTTCTGTAGCGATTAAACAGCATTGTTCCCCCATTAAGTCTACTAGCATATGAAGGTTAACAAATAAATGTGTATATAACTCACCTGTGTGTCCTGTCTGGTCTTCTCCTTCTATAAGAATGGCACCCTATTCCCTATAAAGTGCACTACTTTAGACCAGAGATTGGCACCCTATTCCCTATATAGTGCACTACTTTAGACCAGAGATTGGCACCCTATTCCCTATATAGTGCACTACTTTAGACCAGAGCCCTGTAGTGCCCTATATAGGGAATAGGGTGCCATTTGGGATGCACAAGTTGTTTGCAGCGTATCTAGATAATACATTCAACAGCAATACAGCGGGGTCCCAAATTATTGGCACCTTGATAAAGATTAGCAATAATGAGTGTATAAAATAAACAATTCAAATACTGAGCTATGTTGTATGCTCAAAAAAATGGGGGAATTATATTGTTTTATGCTAGTACAATTGCTCAGAGAAAGAGATTTTGTTTAACAAGTAATACTTTTTTTCTCGAAAAGGTAGGGGTAGAAATCATTGACACCCCTAAAGATTCTTATAAATTAAGCAGTCAAAAGTGTAGTATTTGGTCCCACATTCCTACCACGAAAAACTTGTGACTCTACAAACGTGTTGGATGCATTTGCAGTTTGTTTTGGCTGTGTTTCAGATTATTTTGTGCCCAACAGAAATGAATGGTAAATAGTTACAGAGGGTCAAAGATCATACCTCCAAGACGGCAGGTAGCTTAGTGGGTAAGAGCGTTGTGCCAGTAACCGAAAGGTCGCTGGTTCTAATCCCCGAGCCGACTAGGTGAAAAATCTGTCGATGTGCCCTTGAGCAAGGCACTTAACCCTAATTGCTCCTGTAAGTCGCTCTGGATAAGAGCGTCTGCTAAATGACATAAAATAAATAAAAATAAACATGCTAACCTCCCCTGTTATTGGTAATGGTGAGAGGTTAGCATGTCTTGGGGGAATGATCTTTGACCCTCTGTAACTTTCTCACTCATTATTATTCACAATTCATTCAGGATTATCCGTAGTCATGGTAGAATCCACATTAATGTAGAAGCGTTTAGAAACATACAGTATTCTATTCTTATTTATAATTAAAAAGTGACTCCAAAATGACACAAAACATTATTTACCATTCATTTCTATTGGGCACAAAATAATCTGAACAAACTGAATCCAACAAGTTTGTAGAGTCACAAGCTTGATGTAGTTATTGCGTGCTGGGAATACGGGACCAAATACTAAACTTTTGACAACTTTATTTACAATATAATAATATTTTGGGGTGTCAATGATTTTGACCCCTACCTTTTTGAGAAACAAAAGTATTATGTGTTAAACAAAATCTCTTTCTCTGAGCAATTGTACTAGCGTAAAATAATATCATTCCGAAAATGTTTTGAGGATACAACATAGCTCAGTATTTGAATTATTTATTGTATACACTCATTATTGCTCATCTTGATCAAGGGTGAATAATTTGGGACCCCGCTGTATATTTAATGGAAGCAACCAAACTAAACAAGATAGCATCAGCATTGCATCATTGTGCTTTCGACCAAGAATGTGAGTTAATTCATCACCTCAATCAATCACTCACTCGGAACAAGTTTTCCATTTCCAACAGCGGGTTCAATGATGAATAATGTGTGTGTGATGATGATGATGAACAATTTATCACAAAAGGGGAAATGTATTACGTTTCAATGCACACAGTTAATTGATAGCGCCTGTTTAAGTCATGGTCAATAACTCCAGTCTATTTCTCAAGGGGAGAAGTTGAATGTCTGGTTTCAGGACCAGTCTCCTATAACAGGTTGTAGGAAGATGAAAATGGATATCTTCATACGTCATGTTTCATTGGGATTCTTAGTTGAATAATCTTACCAACTGGTTTACATTTCTGCTCATAAATTGGAGGTGATGAGGAACCTACCTTAGCCTGTGGTCCCAACAATCTCTCCTTTCTACACTTGTTTACCTCCCTTCATGGATTTCAAAGGAAATAACTGGCATATAGGAAACTCTGTCTAGCCCAATGCTAACACCAATCCGATGTTTTTACATTTAGTGAACAAGTACACAAGTGCACACTTCAGAGGAAGGATCAAGTATTGGGATGAAACCCCTACATTGTTATTAGGGATCCCTCATTAGCCAGATGTGGTGGAGGCAGGTGAAACCCCTGTAACCATAGCGGACTAAACTCCACTCCATGGCGAAGGAAGTTTCTGAAGGCAGGTGAACTTGCGAGAGAGATGACTTGCAAACGTAGCTATAGGACGAAGGGTGTAGGTCTGTCTCTAGGTCCCAAAACAACGTTACCTACAACATTAACAGATTTTCCTTTATAGTTCCAGTGGAAAACAGGTGAACTCACAGTCACAGAAGCGTCTTTAAAGAATCTCCAGCCATTTCTTCTTCTTCTATGGTATTATGGCGGTCCTCAAACAACATTAGAGGTGCATGCCGCCACCTACTGGATGGGTGACAACTTTGATCAACTTTAATGCAGAAATACTATGGGAAGGGGGAAGGGCAAACAAAAACAACAACTTTACTCCTTCAATCGGACTCAAATGTCGTCTCAGATCCCTCCACAGGGTCAGGACAGGGTCAGGAGCCTTTGAAGGGGGGACCTCTTATTACCTCACTATTCCCTGTAATGTTTTGGCCGTGAAGTCCTGAAGGTGACAATGATTTCTAGTTTCTTTGATTTTGTATTCATTTTTCCTGTGCAATTTATCACTTGCGCGATACACGCAACAAAGTATACCTTCTTCACTGTTAGTATCCCAGGATCCCTCTGATGAACGACATCCACTGCAGGCTGTGGGGCACCACTCTCATCTTATCTCCACTGCAGGCTGTGGGGCATCTCTCTCATCTTATCTCCACTGCAGGCTGTGGGGCACCACTCTCATATTATCTCCACTGCAGGCTGTGGGGCATCTCTCTCATCTTATCTCCACTGCAGGCTGTGGGGCATCTCTCCTATCTTATCTCCACTGCAGGCTGTGGGGCATCTCTCTCATCTTGTCTCCACTGCAGGCTGTGGGGCACCACTCTCATCTTATCTCCACTGCAGGCTGTGGGGCATCTCTCTCATCTTATCTCCACTGCAGGCTGTGGGGCACCACTCTCATCTTATCTCCACTGCAGGCTGTGGGGCATCTCTCTCATCTTATCTCCACTGCAGGCTGTGGGGCATCTCTCTCATCTTATCTCCACTGCAGGCTGTGGGGCACCACTCTCATCTTATCTCCACTGCAGGCTGTGGGGCATCTCTCTCATCTCATCTCCACTGCAGGCTGTGGGGCATCTCTCTCATCTTATCTCTACTGCAGGCTGTGGGGCATCTCTCCTATCTTATCTCCACTGCAGGCTGTGGGGCATCTCTCTCATCTTATCTCCACTGCAGGCTGTGGGGCACCACTCTCATCTTATCTCCACTGCAGGCTGTGGGGCACCTCTCTCATCTTATCTCTACTGCAGGCTGTGGGGCACCACTCTCATCTTATCTCCACTGCAGGCTGTGGGGCACCTCTCTCATCTTATCTCCACTGCAGGCTGTGGGGCATCTCTCTCATCTTAACTCGACTGCAGGCTGTGGGGCATCTCTCTCATCTTATCTCCACTGCAGGCTGTGGGGCATCTCTCTCATCTTATCTCCACTGCAGGCTGTGGGGCATCTCTCTCATCTTATCTCCACTGCAGGCTGTGGGGCATCTCTCTCATCTTATCTCCACTGCAGGCTGTGGGGCACCACTCTCATCTTATCTCCACTGCAGGCTGTGGGGCACCACTCTCATCTTATCTCCACTGCAGGCTGTGGGGCATCTCTCTCATCTTATCTCCACTGCAGGCTGTGGGGCACCACTCTCATCTTATCTCCACTGCAGGCTGTGGGGCATCTCTCTCATCTTATCTCCACTGCAGGCTGTGGGGCATCTCTCTCATCTTATCTCCACTGCAGGCTGTGGGGCACCACTCTCATCTTATCTCCACTGCAGGCTGTGGGGCATCTCTCTCATCTTATCTCCACTGCAGGCTGTGGGGCATCTCTCTCATCTTATCTCTACTGCAGGCTGTGGGGCATCTCTCCTATCTTATCTCCACTGCAGGCTGTGGGGCATCTCTCTCATCTTATCTCCACTGCAGGCTGTGGGGCACCACTCTCATCTTATCTCCACTGCAGGCTGTGGGGCACCTCTCTCATCTTATCTCTACTGCAGGCTGTGGGGCACCACTCTCATCTTATCTCCACTGCAGGCTGTGGGGCACCTCTCTCATCTTATCTCCACTGCAGGCTGTGGGGCATCTCTCTCATCTTAACTCCACTGCAGGCTGTGGGGCATCTCTCTCATCTTATCTCCACTGCAGGCTGTGGGGCACCACTCTCATCTTATCTCCACTGCAGGCTGTGGGGCACCACTCTCATCTTATCTCCACTGCAGGCTGTGGGGCATCTATCTCATCTTATCTCCACTGCAGGCTGTGGGGCACCACTCTCATCTTATCTCCACTGCAGGCTGTGGGGCATCTCTCTCATCTTATCTCCACTGCAGGCTGTGGGGCACCTCTCTCATCTTATCTCCACTGCAGGCTGTGGGGCATCTCTCCTATCTTATCTCCACTGCAGGCTGTGGGGCACCTCTCTCATCTTATCTCCACTGCAGGCTGTGGGGCACCACTCTCATCTTATCTCCACTGCAGGCTGTGGGGCATCTCTCCTATCTTATCTCCACTGCAGGCTGTGGGGCACCACTCTCATCTTATCTCCACTGCAGGCTATGGGGCACCTCTCTCATCTTATCTCCACTGCAGGCTGTGGGGCATCTCTCTCATCTTATCTCCACTGCAGGCTGTGGGGCATCTCTCCTATCTTATCTCCACTGCAGGCTGTGCGGCATCTCTCTCATCTTATCTCCACTGCAGGCTGTGCGGCATCTCTCCTGTCTTATCTCCACTGCAGGCTGTGGGGCACCACTCTCATCTTATCTCCACTGCAGGCTGTGGGGCACCACTCTCATCTTATCTCCACTGCAGGCTGTGGGGCACCTCTCTCATCTTATCTCCACTGCGGGCTGTGGGGCATCTCTCCTATCTTATCTCCACTGCAGGATGTGGGGCATCTCTCTCATCTTATCTCCACTGCAGGCTGTGGGGCATCTCTCTCATCTTATCTCCACTGCAGGCTGTGGGGCATCTCTCTCATCTTATCTCCACTGCAGGCTGTGGGGCATCTCTCTCATCTTATCTCCACTGCAGGCTGTGGGGCACCACTCTCATCTTATCTCTACTGCAGGCTGTGGGGCATCTCTCTCATCTTATCTCCACTGCAGGCTGTGGGGCACCACTCTCATCTTATCTCCACTGCAGGCTGTGGGGCACCTCTCTCATCTTATCTCTACTGCAGGCTGTGGGGCATCTCTCCTATCTTATCTCCACTGCAGGCTATGGGGCACCACTCTCATCTTATCTCTACTGCAGGCTGTGGGGCATCTCTCCTATCTTATCTCCACTGCAGGCTATGGGGCACCACTCTCATCTTATCTCCACTGCAGGCTGTGGGGCATCTCTCTCATCTTATCTCCACTGCAGGCTGTGGGGCATCTCTCTCATCTTATCTCTACTGCAGGCTGTGGGGCACCACTCTCATCTTATCTCCACTGCAGGCTGTGGGGCATCTCTCTCATCTTATCTCCACTGCAGGCTGTGGGGCATCTCTCTCATCTTATCTCCACTGCAGGCTGTGGGGCATCTCTCTCATCTTATCTCCACTGCAGGCTGTTGGGCATCTCTCTCATCTCATCTCCACTGCAGGCTGTGGGGCACCTCTCTCATCTTATCTCTACTGCAGGCTGTGGGGCATTTTTCATTTATTTTTTTCACCTTTATTTAACCAGGTAAGCCAGTTGAGAACAAGTTCTCATTTACAACTGCAACCTGACCAAGATAAAGCAAAGCAGTGCGATAAAAACAACAACACAGAGTTACATATGGAATAAACAAAAACGTACAGTCAATAACACAATAGCAAATAGAAAATCTATATACAGTGTGTGCAAATGTAGTAAGTTATGGAGGTAAGGCAATAAATAGGCCATAGTGCAAAATAATTACAATTTAGTATTAACACTGGAGTGATAGATGTGCAGAAGATGATGTGCAAATAGAGATGCTGGGGTGCAAATGAGCAAAATAAATAACAATGTAAATAACAATATAGGGATGAGGTAGTTGGGTGGGCTAATTACAGATGGGCTGTGTACAGGTGCAGTGATTGGTAAGCTGCTCTGACAACTGATGCTTAAAGTTAGTGAGGGAGATAAGAGTCTCCAGCTTCAGAGATTTTTGCAATTCGTTCCAGTCATTGGCAGCAGAGAACTGGAAGGAATGGCGGCCAAAGGAGGTGTTGGCTTTGGGAATGACCAGTGAGATATACCTGCTGGAGCGCATACTACGGGTGGGTGTTGCTATGGTGACCAATGAGCTAAAATAAGGCGGGGATTTGCCTAGAAGTGATTTATAGATGACCGGGAGCCAGTGGGTTTGGCGACGAATATGTAGTGAGGGCCAGCCAACGAGAGCGTACAGGTCACAGTGGTGGGTAGTATATGGGTCTTTGGTGACAAAACGGATGGCACTGTGATAAACTACATCCAATTTGCTGAGTAGAGTGTTGGAGGCTATTTTGTAAATGACATCACCGAAGTCAAGGATCGGTAGGATAGTCAGTTTTACGAGGGCATGTTTGGCAGCATGAGTGAAGGAGGCTTTGTTGTGAAACAGGAAGCCGATTCTAGATTTAACTTTGGATTGGAGATGCTTAATGTGAGTCTGGAAGGAGAGTTTACGGTCTAACCAGACACCTAGGTATTTGTAGACATATTCTAAGTCAGACTCGCCGAGAGTAGTGATTCTAGTCAGGCGGGCGGGTGCAAGCAGCGTTCGATTGAAGAGCATGCATTTAGTTTTACTAGTGATTAAGAGCAATTGGAGGCTACGGAAGGAGTGTTGTATGGCATTGAAGCTCGTTTGGAGGTTTGTTAACACAGTGTCCAATGAAGGGCCAGATGTATACAAAATGGTGTCGTCTGCGTAGAGGTGGATCTGAGAGTCACCAGCAACAAGAGCGACATCATTGATATACACAGAGAATAGAGTCGGCCTGAGAATTGAACCATGTAGCACCCCCATAGAGACTCCCAGAGGTCCAGACAACAGGCCCTCCGATTTGACACATTTAACTCTATCTGAAAGGTAGTTGGTGAACCAGGCGAGGCAGTCAGTTGAGAAACCAAGGCTATTTAGTCTGCCAATAAGAATGCGGTGATTGACAGAGTCAAAAGCCTTGGCCAGGTCGATGAAGACGGCTGCACAGTACTGTCTTTTATCGATCGCGATTATTATATCGTTTAGGACCTTGAGCGTGGCTGAGGTGCACCCATGACCAGCTCGGAAACCAGATTGCATAGCGGAGAAGGTACGGTGGGATTCGAAGCGGTCTGTGATCTGTTTGTTAACTTGGCTTTCAAATACTTTCGAAAGGCAGGGTAGGATGGATATAGGTCTGTAACAGTTTGGATCTAGAGTGTCACCCCCTCTTGAAAGCTCTTTCAGGACATCAGCTATCTGAATTTGGGTGAAGGAGAAGCGGGGGGGGGGCATGGGCAAGTTGCAGCAGAGGGTGCAGAGCTGGTGGCCAGGGTAGTGGTAGCCAGGTGGAAAGCATGGCCAGCCGTAGCAAAATGCTTATTGAAATTCTCTATTAATGTAGATTTATCGGTGGTGATAGTGTTTCCTAGCCTCAGTGCAGTGGGCAGCTGGGAGGAAGTGCTCTTATTCTCCATGGACTTTACAGTGTCCCAAAACCTTTTGGAGTTAGTGCTACAGGATGCACATTTCTGTTTGAAAAAGCTAGCCTTTATTTCCTGACTGCTTGTGTATATTGGTTCATCTTATCTCCACTGCAGGCTGTGGGGCATCTCTCTCATCTTATCTCCACTGCAGGCTGTGGGGCATCTCTCTCAAAAACAGCAGCGTTGCAGTTCTTGACACAAACTGGTGTGCCTGGCACCTACCACCGTACCCCGTTCAAAGGCACTTAAATATTTTGTCTTGCCCATTCACCCTCTGAATGGCACACATACACAATCCACGTCTCAATTGTCTCAAGGTTTTAAAATCCTTCTTTAACCTGTCTCCTCCCCTTCATCTACAACTGATTGAAGTGGATTTAACAAGTGACATCAATAAGTGATCATAGCTTTCACCTGGATTCACCTGGTCAGTCTATATCATGGAAAGAGCAGGTGTGGTACACTCAGTGTATTTACAAAAACAATTGTTGTTGTTGTTGGTTATATTTCTAGTTGTTTAGGATCAAAACATAAATACAATACATTACATCACATTTACAGTTCATGATACAAAAATATTGAGAATGATTATAAGGAATTCAAAAGTCAAGAATCTTCCATCTAGACTATTTCATTTTCCAATTCATGTCATTTATTATCATTTATATTTTTTCAAATGTAGTTGTACCTCTTAAATGTGGACTAAGATATAACTTAATTATCTCCATATAGGCCTATCTATTATTTTGTGCGTTAGCTAAATATTTGTGTCAGATTTCGTTAATATTTTCAGTTTACATATTTTCTGTGATTCATGCTTCCCATTCATTTATCATATCTTTGTTTTCCAGACATTTCACATTAAGTCTCCAAAATCTCTTTTATATATATTTTTTTAACCATAGTAATTACTGACTTAACAAAAAGCGTCAAAACATTAGTCTCTCAGGGATTATATCTCACTTCTTTGAGTAGTGACATTATCCGTAGTTTGTAATAAATAAGTCAGTAATTGCGATGGCACCCTAGCAGTAGCAGCCTAAGGAGAGAGCTCCTGAAAATTATGTACATATGTGTTTTTAATTGTGTGTTTTTAAATCAGCTGTTTTATTTTTGATAACATTGGGTTTTATTGCATATTTCAGGTGGTTTTGACCCACTGATTTGCAGATGGACAGATTGGTTATCTAGCTGGCTAGCTAGCTGGCTACTTGTTCCTGATCTTTTGAAAACATCAATTGGAGAGGCAGCGGGCTCTTAATGAGGACGACTGACTACTACTCTGAACTGTGTGTGGTGAGCTTTCTGGCACCCAGAGCTGCAGACGCATTACCCAAGTGGGCGCTACACAGAGTGAAGGAGGAGAAGTCCAGTAGCTTCACGACTCAGGCTGGTTCCCAGAGTAGCCCTCTACATGATCGTCACCAGACTCCATCTTCATCAACCATCTCCCTGACCACCTTCCTCTGATCAAGCCATGAACTGTCGCTCTCCATCCATTTGGAGGATGCATGCACTCAAAGACTTATGCCTCTATTGGTTAAACTAACTATAGGTAGGTACTCATGGTGATGTATTGCTTGTTTGTTTTTTTTGCTTTTGAAGTGCTTTGAATACATTTGTATTGTTATTATTATGACATGTTTTCACTCCTTTTCTTCCTATGTGTTCCCTCCTCCTCTTCCTCCGGGGGGAAACCCTCTGTTCGGATGTTCCGTGATGATGGGTGTGCTGGTAGTCGGGCCATCATTGGGAGGTAGAGATAGAGTGGGTGAAGTCACCCTCTTTTACCCTAACAAGATTTTCCCATGATCAGAGGCTGTAGGCCCAGGCAGCCTAATGGGGCGAGGGGGTAACCCTCTAAATATGTATTAATCAGTGATCACAGTCCAAAGTTTGCTTAAGAATTCTAGACATATACTAAAATAAATTCTAGATACCAAACATATTGACCAAAAGAAACCATCAGAACGTGCCTCCGCAAATGTGTACGACTGATAAAATAAAAGGTTTTGCTTGTGTGTTAGTCACTCCGGGGCGCTAGGGGGCGCTGTGTTGAAAATAGAAGGTCGCACCACCTGACGGACGCGCGCATTTTGAATCAATGAAAAAAAGTGTATTTCCTGTTATAGGTAACAGTTTGAAAACATTAGGGATGGAGGCTGATCCAAATAACAAAACATTGACAATTACAAGCACTACAGATGAAAGTGTATGTTTTACGGATGTGGAAACTGTTGCTAAAAGATGGATGATTGACTTCAGTTTTGTCAGTTTGTGTCGATTCTTCAAGGAGGGCAAATTCGAAGAATTCAACCAAACGATTTCGACGCTGGAAGGTAAGTAAACTAGTTAAGGTCAATGTAGTTTCAATGGGCTAATGTAGCTAGCTATAACTGGTCTGTATCATTCTGTTTCAGCGATTATTGATAGCACACCCCATCTAAAAGCCGAACAGAAACAGAAAAAGCAGATATGTGGCTTCCTCGCACGGATAATGCACGGGAAACATTTAGGTAAGTTAGCTAGCTATATTTTAGTTTGGTTTTGTAGCCTTTCGTTTGTTGGCACTGCAGGTATCAGTATCAGCTTCATTGTTGTCTTTTTAAGTTGAGATGATGGCTAGCTAGCTAAATGAACTAGCTAACTAGTACAATATCTCGTTGTGTTGTTTATGTAGACGTCCCCTTCGACAGAGACGAGCGGTTGTCGCCTCTGATGTCAGCTGTCGGTGTCTGGGCGTCTCAGAAAGAGACTGTGGCGAATGACACACTGTTCGAGCACGTCACCAATCTACTCTATGTTCAGGTGATTTGATTTGTTGGTTTCTGTACTCCACATTCCTTCTGTGTGTCTACTGTCTGTCTACCTGTAGCAATGCATTATTATTATTATTGTCACACACTAACCAGACCAGAGGCCCTATCAAGCGTCTCGGAGCAGGAGTGATTTAGGGTCAGTTTTGCCTTGTAAATTCCAACGAAAAATGATACACGTTACATGCTAGCTAGCATGAGGATGACCAGGGCAGTTTTCCAGGAAAACTGTGTAGTATTTAAATCTTCTCATTGTGGATAATGGTAGCATTTAGAGTACAGTGACATATCCCATCCCTGCATTGAGGTATGTTTTCCGACCCACATCTCGTGCCAGTCCACTGTGTCTTAATGTAACTAGGGTTGCCTTCCGACCCCAGTGCAGCTCTGTGTAAACAAGCGTAATGGTAGGGTTGGTATCGTCTGGTAACATGGACAAGCAAAACCTAATCCTAGATCAGCACTCCTATTCTGAGAGGAATACGGTACACACAAACCGTGGAAACCGGGCATGGATTTCTAGGTCTTGCCTTGCATTCTGTGTGTGTAGCACTGATGAGCTGGCTGACTCGCTGGTCTTCCCTCCCAGAGTGTTGCTGTGTGCCTGGAGAAGGGGAACTGCACCATGGCTTCATCAGCTCTCAAATGGCTTGAGGAGGAGTGTGAAATCCCACGGGTAAGCAATGCTTCCACAGCACTTACATTTACATTTTAGTCATTTAGCAGACGCTCTTATCCAGAGCGACTTACAGTTAGTGAATATACTGGCCCCCCGTGGGAATCAAACCCACAACCCTGGCGTTGCAAACGCCATGCTCTATCAACTGAGCTACATCCCTGCCGGCCATTCCCTCCCCTACCCTGGACGACGCTGGGCCAATTGTACGCCGCCCCGTGGGTCTCCCGGTCGCGGCCGTCTACGACAGAGCATGGATTCGAACCAGGATCTCTAGTGGCACAGCTAGCACTGCGATGCGGCGCCTTAGACCACTGCGCCACTCGGGAGTGCACTTATGACTGGGACTTTAAATTGCCTGTCCAGTGTTTACAGATTTCCATGAAATATGATCTATAATTTAATTACAAAATGAGTGAAATCATTTTTATTATGAAGTACGTTAAAAAGAAGCTTTTCTGTGTTAGAATGCTGTCGGCGTACCCCATCAGCAGAATGGTGTGGGCGTACCCCAACAAAATAATGGCGTGGGCGTACCCCAACAAAATAATGGCGTGGGCGTACCCCAACAAAATAATGGTGTGGGCTTACCAACAAAATAATGGTGTGGGTGTACCAACAAAATAATGGCGTGGGCGTACCCCAACAAAATAATGGTGTGGGCGTACCCCAACAAAATAATGGTGTGGGCGTACCCCAACAAAATAATGGTGTGGGCGTACCAACAAAATAATGGCGTGGGCGTACCCCTACAACAGAATGGCGTGGGCGTACCCCTACAACAGAATGGTGTGGGCGTACCCCAACTACAGAAAGGTGTGGGCGTACCCCAACTACAGAAAGGTGTGGGCGTACCCCAACTACAGAAAGGTGTGGGCGTACCCCAACAACAGAATGGGGTGGGCGTACCCCAACAACAGAATGGGGTGGGCGTACCCCAACAACAGAATGGGGTGGGCGTACCCCAACAACAGAATGGGGTGGGCGTACCCCAACAACAGAATGGGGTGGGCGTACCCCAACAACAGAATGGGGTGGGCGTACCCCAACAACAGAATGGGGTGGGCGTACCCCAACAACGGAATGGGGTGGGCGTATACCGGTCATTTAAAAATATGAACAGGAGTAGACCGCTGATTGGCCAGCTCACATCATTCTCTAGTCTGAGGAAAGGTATGTTTGAGATAAAAGTTTGAGGTGGGTTTTTTAAAACTTTTTTTTTTTTTTCTCTCCAAATTTATGCTTTGGACACATACGATTTATAGGATGAGTCAACGACATTATTTGGGTATGAGTTAACACAATATTAACTGTTGAAAGTGACATTTTCACTGGACAGTTACTTTAACAGTAGCTCAATTGTTTCCCCTAGCCTGGTCTCAGATCTGTGTGTTTGCTCTTGCCAACTCCATTGATGTCATTGTCAAGCCATTTTGGAATGACAGCGAGTGACAGGTAGTTGGCATGATTGCACAAAACAGACTCAGCACTCGGGCTACATTTCCCTCCCTTCGTTTACAGAACTTGGGAATCAAGCTGTCATTGATCGTGAGTAAGAGGGACACGTACCACCCGTTCCTTCTCAACTTCAGCTGGAACCGACTGCTGGAGAACATACAGACCTTCCTGGATCGCTTCCTGGAGGAACACCCCTCGGACTTCCTGCTCCAGGTAGGGAACTGAACCAGTGACTAGACTTGGGCGGACTTCCTGCTAGTAAGATTGTACCTAAATCAACCATTTATCGGATCATCAAGAACTTCAAGAAGAGAGGTTCAATTGTTGTGAAGAAGGCGTCAGGGCGCCCAAGAAAGTCCAGCAAGCGCCAGGACCGTCTCCTAAAGTTGTCTGGGTAGAGTCCAGTGTGTGTAAGAGAGTTAATGCAAAAAAAGCCATTTGATTAGCTATGTAGCAGTCTTGTTTAACTGTCTTATGGCTTGGGGGTAGAAGCTGGTCAGGGTCCTGTTTGTGTGTATCTCTGAACCTGTTTTTGTGTTTACTGGGAACGCCCCTTGGACTTCCTGCTCTAGGTAGGGTATTGGATCCAGTGACTGTCTGTCAAAAGGCACCCTATTCCCTCTACACTGAGTGTACAAAACATTAAGAACACTTTCCTAATATTGAGTTGCACCCCCCCTTTTGCCCTCAGAACAGCCTCAATTCGTCGGGGCATGGACTCTACAAGGTGTCTAAAGCGTTCCACAGGGATGCTGGCCCATGTTGACTCCAATGCTTCCCACATTTGTGTCAAGTTGGCTGGATGTCCTTTGGATGGTGGACCATTCTTGACACACACGGGAAACTGTTGAGTGTGAAAAACCCAGCAGCGTTGCAGTTCTTGACACACTCAAACCGATGCGCCTGGCACCTACTACCATACCCCGTTCAAAGGCACTTAAATATTTTGTCTTGCCCATTCACCCTCTGATTGGCACACATACACAATCCATGTCTCAGTGCTTAAAAATCCTTCTTTAACCTGTCTCCTCCCCTCCATCTACACTGATTTGTAGTGGATTTAACAGGTGACATCAATAAGGGATCATAGCTTTCACCTGGTCAGTCTGTCATGGAAAGAGCAGGTGTTCCTAATGTTTTGACCAGAGCCTAGCCTTATAAGAAACCACCATTTACAACATGGTTTCAGTGGATTTCCAGGAAGGGCTTTACTGGATCATGAACTATAATTAGAGACCTATTTAAAAGTTATACAATAATCAAGTCATGTAGTAGACCAATGTTCATCCTAAATGGCACTCCGTTTCCGATATAGTCCCATAGAGCTCTGGTCTAAAGTAGTGCACTATATAGGGAATAGGGTGACATTCTCTGGTCTAAAGTAGTGCACTATATAGGGAATAGGGTGCCATTTCTCTGGTCTAAAGTAGTGCACTCTATAGGGAATAGGGTGCCATTTCTCTGGTCTAAAGTAGTGCACTATATAGGGAATAGGGTGACATTCTCTGGTCTAAAGTAGTGCACTATATAGGGAATAGGGTGCCATTTCTCTGGTCTAAAGTAGTGCACTGTATAGGGAATAGGGTGCCATTTGGGAGCACACCAACACTGTTCACCATCGAACATGAATTATCCTAAGCCCCCCCTGTTGGCCCTCCGGGGTCGTTCTCCTGAAATAGGAAAGTTTGCCCTTCTACGTAATGAGATTATACATTTCCAATAAGCTACAACTGTTGTTAATGCGGTGATAAGCACCCAGCAGGGCTGCTACGGTCACTGCACCATTATTCACAGGGTAGTTGGGGATGTTAATAACAGCGGCTAACGCTAACACGCTAACATGCCCTCTCAGTGACACACTGGATATGTCCCAAATGGCACCCGATTTCCTATATAGTTCACTACTTTTGACCAGGGCCTACAGTGGATCTGGTAGTTGTTAAGAGTAAAAAGGCACTTTGTCCTCATTTTAAAATGACGCTAACAAGGAAATCCTTGGCACTTCTTCTCTGTAGCACCTGGTGGCATACCTTGCATAGAAACCATTCCCTATATAGCCTAGGACACCTTACGATAATCAATACCTTGCATAGAAACCATTCCCTATATAGCCTAGGACACCTTACGATAATCAATACCTTGCATAGAAACCATTCCCTATATAGCCTAGCACACCTTACGATAATCAATACCTCGCATGGAAACCATTCCCTATATAGCCTAGTACACCTTACGATAATCAATACCTTGCATAGAAACCATTCTCTATATAGCCTAGGACACCTTACGATAATCAATACCTTGCATAGAAACCATTCCCTATATAGCCTAGTACACCTTACGATAATCAATACCTTGCATGGAAACCATTCCCTATATAGCCTAGTACACCTTACGATAATCAATACCTTGCATGGAAACCATTCCCTATACAGCCTAGTACACCTTACGATGATCAATACCTTGCATGGAAACCATTCCCTATATAGCCTAGCACACCTTACGATGATCAATACCTCGCATGGAAACCATTCCCTATATAGCCTAGTACACCTTACGATGATACTCAAAATGCACTACATGCTACTAGCATCCTGTCCAGGGTGTGTACTGATACATCAAGCTGCCTCCAGGGGGCGTACTGGCGCATCAAGCTGCCTCCAGGGGGCGTACTGATACATCAAGCTGCCTCCAGGGGGCGTACTGGCGCATCAAGCTGCCTCCAGGGGGCGTACTGATACATCAAGCTGCCTCCAGGGGGCGTACTGATACATCAAGCTGCCTCCAGGGGGCGTACTGGCGCATCAAGCTGCCTCCAGGGGGCATACTGATACATCAAGCTGCCTCCAGGGGGCGTACTGATACATCAAGCTGCCTCCAGGGGGCGTACTGGCGCATCAAGCTGCCTCCAGGGGGCGTACTGGCGCATCAAGCTGCCTCCAGGGGGCATACTGATACATCAAGCTGCCTCCAGGGGGCGTACTGATACATCAAGCTGCCTCCAGGGGGCGTACTGGCGCATCAAGCTGCCTCCAGGGGGCGTACTGGCACATCAAGCTGCCTCCAGGGGGCGTACTGGCACATCAAGCTGCCTCCAGGAGGTGTACTGGTACATCAAGCTGCCTCCAGGGGGCGTACTGATACATCAAGCGGCCTCCAGGGGGTGTACTGGCACAGGAGATAGGCTCTTGTCCTATGGGTCGTACAAGACTTACTGACTTAGGGTGACTTTTAGGATGTAGCCCCTGTAACAGTGTGTTTATTCTGCTTGTCCCCCTTTATTCCATTAGGATGTAGCCCCTGTAACAGTGTGTTTATTCTGCTTGTCCCCCTTTATTCCATTAGGATGTAGCCCCCTGTAACAGTGTGTTTATTCTGCTTGTCCCCCTTTATTCCATTAGGATGTAGCCCCTGTAACAGTGTGTTTATTCTGCTTGTCCCCCTTTATTCCATTAGGATGTAGCCCCCTGTAACAGTGTGTTTGTTCTGCTTGTCCCCCTTTATTTCAGGCAGCTACTAAGGTGGTCAAGGCAGGCCAGGAGAGAGGAACAGGGGAGGAGTCAGAGACTCAGGAGGCGTCATCTACTACCAGCCAATCTACGGAACACTCCAAAGAGTTAAGGACTGGTTCTACATGTCTTTTTAATCTACGATAATCTCACTATTACAGATCTATTAAAACATTGTTTTAACCCTGCATGCGTAATCACATTATTTGATTAGACTTCTTAATATTTGATTATACTTGAATTGAATGTAGAATATTTTGTATTGTCTTTATCACGACTGTGCATTCTGCATAATTCAGTCTTGTCGACTACGAGCATGAATCAAATAGAAAATGCACAACAGAAGCATTATGGGGAAAAATCTCAAACCCAGTCATGTTTTCAGTTCAGAAATTATCTTTGAGGTGAAAATAATAATGTGTGCTGCTTTTCCTACCAGGAATCAGGAGACCAGTGTTCTTATGAGGTGAGTGTTGTAGTACGTTACCTGGAATGAACGAAGGGCCAACCTTGTAAATGAACGTTTTAGCTGATGGGGAGGAGTGGGGTTACCTTCTGAAACATGTATACAGTGCATTCGGAAAGTATTCAGACCCCTTCACTTTTTACGTTACAGCCTTATTCTAAAATTGATTTAAATGAATTGTTTTCCCTCATCAATCTACACACAATACCCCATAATGACAAAGCAAAAACAGGTTTTTAGAAATGTTTGCAAATGTATTAAAAATAATACATAAGTATTCAGACCCTTTGCTATGAGACTTGAAATTGAGCTCAGGTGTATCCTGTTTCCATTGATCATCCTTGAGATTGTTTCTACAACTTGATTGGAGTCCACCTGTGGTAAATTCACTTGATTGGACATGATTTGGAAAGGCACACACCTGTCTATATAAGGTTCCACAGTTGCCAGAAGGGCCTTGGTCAGGGAGGTGACCAAGAACCCGATGGTCACTGACAGAGCTCTAGAGTTCCTCTGTGGAGATGGGAGAACCTTCCAGAAGGACAACCATCTCTGCAGCACTCCACCAATCAGGCCTTTATGGTAGAGTGGCCAGACGGAAGCCACTCCTCAGTAAAAGGCACATGACAGCCCGCTTGGAGTTTGCCAAAAGGCATCTAAAGATTCTCTGGTCTGATAAAACCAAGATTTAACTCTTTGGCCTGAATGCCAAGCGTCACGTGTGGAGGAAACCTGGCACCATCCCTACGGTGAAGCATGGTGGTGTCTCATCACGCTGTGGGGATGTTTTTCAGCGGCAGGGACTGGGAGACTAGTCAGGATTGAGGGAAAGATGAACGGAGCAAAGTACAGAGAGATCCTTGATGAAAACCTGCTCCAGAGTGCTCAGGACCTCAGACTGGGGTGAAGTTTCACCATCCAACAGGACAACGACCCTAAGCACACAGCCAAGACAATGCAGGAGTGGCTTCAGGACAAGTCTCTGAAGGTCCTTGAGTCGCCCAGCCAGAGCCCGGACTTGAACCCGATCAAACATCTCTGGAGAGACCTGAAAATAGCTGTGCAGCGACGCTCCCCATCCAACCTGACAGAGCTTGAGAGGATCTGCAGAGAAGAATGGGAGAAACTCCCCAAATACAGGTGTGCCAAGCTTGTAGCGTCATACCCAAGAAGACTTGAGGCTGTAATCGCTGCCAAAGGTGCTTCAACAAAGTACTGAGTAAAGGGTCTGATTACTTGTGTAAATGTGATTTTTCCAGTTTTTTATTTTTTATAAATTAGCTAAAATTTCTAAACCTGTTTTTGCCTTGTCATTATGGGGTATTGTGTGTGTATAATGAGAGGGGGGGGGGGGGGGGGACAATGTAATCCATTTTAGAAGAAGGCTGTTACGTAACAACATAATGTGGAAAAAGTCAAGGGGTCTGAATACTTTCTGAATGCACTGTATCTGGCTTAAACCTTTTGACTTGACAGTCAGCATGCATCCCAAATGGCACCCTACTCCTTATATAGAACACTACTTTTGATCAGGGTCCAATAGGGCTCTGGTCAAAAGCTGTGCACTATATAGGGAATAGGGTGCCATTCTCTGGTCTAAAGTAGTGCACTATATAGGGAATAGGGTGCCATTCTCTGGTCTAAAGTAGTGCACTATATAGGGAATAGGGTGCCATTCTCTGGTCTAAAGTAGTGCACTATATAGGGAATAGGGTGCCATTCTCTGGTCTAAAGTAGTGCACTATATAGGGAATAGGGTGCCATTCTCTGGTCTAAAGTAGTGCACTATATAGGGAATAGGGTGACATTCTCTGCTCTAAAGTAGTGCACTATATAGGGAATAGGGTGCCATTCTCTGCTCTAAAGTAGTGCACTATATAGGGAATAGGGTGACATTCTCTGCTCTAAAGTAGTGCACTATATAGGGAATAGGGTGCCATTCTCTGCTCTAAAGTAGTGCACTATATAGGGAATAGGGTGCCATTCTCTGGTCTAAAGTAGTGCACTATATAGGGAATAGGGTGCCATTCTCTGGTCTAAAGTAGTGCACTATATAGGGAATAGGGTGACATTCTCTGGTCTAAAGTAGTGCACTATATAGGGAATAGGGTGCCATTCTCTGGTCTAAAGTAGTGCACTATATAGGGAATAGGGTGACATTCTCTGGTCTAAAGTAGTGCACTATATAGGGAATAGGGTGCCATTTGGGATGTAGACAAACTAAGCACTCGTCCTCAAGTCAATCCACATGTTAGTCTGCTTCTGGGGCCTCATTTATAACTGTTGTGTCATTTGCTGTTTCTGAAAAGACACTGCACGCACAAAAAGATTGATTAACGTGGTGCACGCCATACATACGCATGTTTCCTGTTATAAATCAGACCTGTCATAAAACTATGCACGCGTGAACGAGCATTTTAACTCCGCCTGAAAAACACCCAATCATTCACCTTTTATGGTGACAATAACGCCCTTATTTGCTGTGTACTTTGGAAGTATTGGAATTAAAGGAAATGACAGTGGCGAACTTCATCCGATTTATTTTTGAAGGTGTTGGCAGAATGTTTTCTTTTGCAGTGACATTTGCTGTATTTGAAAGACAAAAACAACTGCAAATTGTTGTAAACAGATCGTTTGAATTCAATAAGGTTTTGCATTTACTTTCTCCCGAAGCTAAATACAGTGAGGGGGGAAAAAAGTATTTGATCCCCTGCTGATTTTGTACGTTTGCCCACTGACAAAGACATGATCAGTTTATAATTTTAATGGTAGGTTTATTTGAACAGTGAGAGACACAGAATAACAACAAAAAAATCCAGAAAAACGCATGTCAAAAATGTTATAAATTGATTTGCATTTTAATGAGGGAAATAAGTATTTGACCCCTCTGCAAAACATGACTTAGTACTTGGTGGCAAAACCCTTGTTGGCAATCACAGAGGTCAGACGTTTCTTGTAGTTGGCCACCAGGTTTGCACACATCTCAGGAGGGATTTTGTCCCACTCCTCTTTGCAGATCTTCTCCAAGTCATTAAGGTTTCGAGGCTAATGTTTGGCAACTCGAACCTTCAGCTGCCTCCACAGATTTTATATGGGATTAAGGTCTGGAGACTGGCTAGGCCACTCCAGGACCTTAATGTGCTTCTTCTTGAGCCACTCCTTTGTTGCCTTGGTTGTGTGTTTTGGGTCATTGTCATGCTGGAATACCCATCCATGACCCATTTTCAATGCCCTGGCTGAGGGAAGGAGGTTCTCACCCAAGATTTAACGGTACATGGCCCCGTCCATCGTCCCTTTGATGCGGTGAAGTTGTCCTGTCCCCTTAGCAGAAAAACACCCCCAAAGCATAATGTTTCCACCTCCATGTTTGACGGTGGGGATGGTGTTCTTGGGGTCATAGGCAGCATTCCTCCTCCTCCAAACACGGCGAGTTGAGTTGATGCCAAAGAGCTCGATTTTGGTCTCATCCGACCACAACACTTTCACCCAGTTCTCCTCTGAATCATCCAGATGTTCATTGGCAAACTTCAGACGGGCCTGTATATGTGCTTTCTTGAGCAGGGGGACCTTGCGGGCGCTGCAGGATTTCAGTACTTCACGGCATAGTGTGTTACCAATTGTTTTCTTGGTGACTATGGTCCCAGCTGCCTTGAGATCATTAACAAGATCCTCCTGTGTAGTTCTGGGCTGATTCCTCACCGTTCTCATGATCATTGCAACTCCACGAGGTGAGATCTTGCATGGAGCCCCAGGCCGAGGAAGATTGACAGTTATTTTGTGTTTCTTCCATTTGCGAATAATCGCACCAACTGTTGTCACCTTCTCACCAAGCTGCTTGGCGATGGTCTTGTAGCCCATTCCAGCCTTGTGTAGGTCTACAATCTTGTCCCTGACATCCTTGGAGAGCTCTTTGGTCTTGGCCATGGTGGAGAGTTTGGAATCTGATTGATTGCTTCTGTGGACAGGTGTCTTTTATACAGGTAACAAGCTAAGACACCTGGGAGCCAAAAATATTTCTGATTGAGAGGGGGTCAAATACTTATTTCCCTCATTAACATGCAAATCAATTTATAACATTTTTGACATGTACATGTCCAGGCCCGTCTGAAGTTTGCTAGAGTGCATTTGGATGATCCAGAAGAGGATTGGGAGAATGTCATATGGTCAGATGAAACCAAAATAGAACTTTTTGGTAAAAACTCAACTCGTCGTGTTTGGAGGACAAAGAATGCTGAGTTGCATCCAAAGAACACCATACCTACTGTGAAGCATGGGGGTGGAAACATCATGCTTTGGGGCTGTTTTTCTGCAAAGGGACCAGGACGACTGATCCGTGTAAAGGAAAGAATGAATGGGGCCATGTATCGTGAGATTTTGAGTGAACCTCCTTCCATCAGCAAGGGCATTGAAGATGAAACGTGGCTGGGTCTTTCAGCATGACAATGATCCCAAACACACTGCCCGGGCAACGAAGGAGTGGCTTCGTAAGAAGCATTTCAAGGTCCTGGAGTGGCCTAGCCAGTCTCCAGATCTCAACCCCATAGAAAATCTTTGGAGGGAGTTGAAAGTCTGTGTTGCCCAGCGACAGCCCCAAAACATCACTGCTCTAGAGGAGATCTGCATGGAGGAATGGGCCAAAATACCAGCAACAGTGTGTGAAAACCTTGTGAAGACTTACAGAAAACGTTTGACCTGTGTCATTGCCAACAAAGGGTATATAACAAAGTATTGAGAAACTTTTGTTATTGACCAAATACTTATTTTCCACCATAATTTGCAAATAAATTCATTAAAAATCTTACAATGTGATTTTCTGGATTTTTTTTCTCATTTTGTCTGTCATAGTTGACGTGTACCTATGATGAAAATTACAGGCCTCTCTCATCTTTTTAAGTGGGAGAACTTGCACAATTGGTGGCTGACTAAATAATTGTTTTCCCCACTGTAGCTGTGGGCCCTGGTCAAAAGTAGGAAATAAGGTGTAATTTGGGAAGCAACATTGTCTCATGATATATTGCGTATTTCCTCAGACCCAAGAAGAAGCTGCTATCAACAAGGAATATCCAGCCCTGGCAACCAGTGTCTGGCAAGAAGCCTGCACTCACCGTAATGAGAAAAAGGGGTATGGTGTACATTTTTACATTTTTTTTGTCATTTAGCAGACGCTCTTATCCAGAGCGACTTACAGTTAGTGAGTGCATACATTTTCATACTGTACCACTCTCTCTGTCTCTCTGCCAGTACGTACAGTATATTTAAGTTCTTGGGTAATTTTAATGATCTTTGTTCTGTCACAGTAATTCTCCATTGCTCTTGAGAAAGAACATAGTTATAATGCCAAGTGGAAGAACCAGCTACATGTTGTCCATGTAAAACGTACTCTCTCTCTCTCATGCTGTTTGTCCATGTAAAATGTACCCTCTCTCTCATGCTGTTTGTCCATGTAAAGTTGGGTTTAAATGCTCATGTTCTATAATAGTTTTGACTGAAAACACAATGTATAATTACTATCTATCCAGATGTAATGTACAGTACCAGTCAAAGTTTGGACACACCTACACAAAACTATTAAATAACACATATGGAATCATGTAGTAAACAAAAAGTGTGAAACAAATCAGAATTTATATTTAGATTCTTCAAAGTAGCCACCCTTTTACCTTGATGACAGCTTTGCACACTCTTGGCATTCTCTCAACCAGCTTCACCTGGAATGATTTTCCAACAGTCTTGAAGGAGTTCCCACATATGCTGAGCACTTGATGGCTGCTTTTCCTTCACTCTGCGGTCCGACTCATCCCAAACCATCTCAATTGGGTTGAGGTCGGGGGATTGTGGGAGGCCAGGTCATCTGATGCAGCACTCCATCACTCTCCTTATTGGTCAAATAGCCCTTACACAGCCTGGAGGTGTGTTGGGTCATTGTCCTGTTGAAAAACAAATGATAGTCCCACTAAGCGCAAACCAGATGGAATGGCGTATCACTGCAGAATGCTGTGGTAGCCAGCATGGCTAAGTCTCCTCTGAACAGTTGATGTTGAGATGTGTCTGTTACTTGAACTCTGTGAAGCATTTATGTGGGCTGCAATCTGAGGTGCAGTTAAGTCTAATGAACTTCTCCTCTGCAGCACAGGTAACTCTGGGTCTTCCTTTCCTGTGGCGGTCCTCATGAGAGCCAGTTTCATCATAGCGCTTGATTGTTTTTGCGACTGCACTTGAAGAAACTTTAAGTTATTGAAATGTTCCGCATTGACTGACCTTCATGTCTTAAAGTAATGATGGACTGTCGTTTCTCTTTGCTTATTTGAGCTGTTCTTGCCATAATATGGACTTGGTCTTTTACCAAATAGGAATATCTTCTGAATACCACCCCTACCTTGTCACAACACAACTGATTGGCTCAAACGCATTAAGAAGGAAAGAAATTCCACAAATTTAACATTTTAAATGGCCTACCTGTTAATTGAAATGCATTCCAGGTGACTACCTCATGAAGCTGGTTGAGAGAATGCCAAGAGTGTGCAAAGCTGTCATCAAGGCAAAGGGTGGCTACTTTGAAGAATCTCAAATATAAAATATATTTTGATTTGTTTAACACTTTTTTTGGTTACAACATAATTCCATATGTGTTATTTCTTCATAGTTTTGATGTCTTCACTATTATTCTACAATGTAGACGTATGGATGGACCCAAAATAACAAAGTTAAATAAATTGTCAACTTTCATTTGTATGGTTTGTCTGTCATGCTGTTTGCAGTGTCGACGAGGTTGACCTACCGAAGAGCCTCCTCTGAGACGGCCCTGAACTCCACGACTCTTAGCACTACAAACAGGAAGACTCATGGGGTAGGTCAACTAGCACACCGTTTCCCTGATGGGGGCACAACTTGGTCATTAACCAATTTTAAATGTTCCAGAAATAAAGTTTATATTTATGGTTCTGATGGCGTACAACAGTTTTAATTAAGCTCATGAGGCATTTATACGGTATATTCTTCAAATATCAATGGCTGTTGTTAATTTAAAGGTCCAAAATGGATGTACTAACCCCAGATTGCCCCTTTTTTTTTTTTTTTTTTATGTGAACCCTACTGCTTTTTGTGAAGAAGTGGCCGTGGGATCTGGACAGGGCACTGAAGGTGGGAGTGAAGCGTCACGGGGAGGGGAAGTGGTCACGCATCCTCCAGGAACACGACTTCCAGGGTCGCACAGGGGTTCAACTCAAAGACCGCTGGAGGATCCTCAAGAAGGCGCATAAAGTCAACACAGAGTAAGGCTGTGTCCCACATGGAACCCTATTCCCTAAGAAGTGCATTATGGGACCTCTGAATAGGGAACAGGGTGCCATGTGGGACGTGGCTTTGGCCTAAGTCTGTTCGTTGACTCAGGGGTTTATATACCGTACGATTGACTTGCCTAGTTGATTAAATAGGGTTATTGTTCAATCCCCGTGGTTCTCTCCAAGCTCTAGTTTGAAACTACAGTATTGGTACCACTCATTGTACAGTTTTTTTATATAAGGGATTGTAAATAGTTTATGCTCGTGGGTCCTTGTATTTCCAGAGCTGCCACTTTTTTTTTTAAGTGTGTCTGAGAGAGTACGTTTAACCAAGGCTGGGATTCAATCCGATGGAGCGGTAGTATGCCGGGTTTACCATGAAATTACATCTCCATAAACACCAGAACGTTGCATTTAGAAGCTGCATTGCCTACAACCCGAAAACAGATTGAACAGGCAGGTTGTTACTACCAGTAACCAGCAGAGGGCGCTATATATCCTTCTGTGGACAAGAGCAGCTGAACTTGTATATTTAATATTTTTACAAAACTATTTATCCTTTTTAATTAACTTATCAATGGCTTCTAGCTGTCAATGGCTAAAGAAACAAAGCTTAGAACCATCTGAACAAAATGTTCAATAGAAAAGAGAAATCCATAACGTTGATGTCGTTCACTGTTATTTATTTTGTATATTTCATTTCTTTTAGTGTGTTTTTTTATTTCTGCAATATCAAGTGACAATACGAAAGCATCATTGTGTATAGGAAAGTAGTCAAATCTCTCATTTTGGATTGTTGTATCCTTTTTCTATGTACTGACAAGTGTTCTTAGAACATTCTGTTAAATAAAGATAACTTTTGATTTGGTGTTGGGTTTTGGTATGAATATAGCTTGCTGAGGCTGAAACGTCACCCTATTCCCTACATAGTGCACTACTTTTGACCAGAGCGCAAAGGGTCCTATTCTCACCTGGCCAGCCTTCCTAAAAACCTGTCTCGTTCACTAGAACCACTGTGAGAAGCCTGGGTTTCCGAAGGCTTTCCAGACGGCTTGCAACAAAAACCGGCGTGTGTGTGTGTGTGCAGCTATGGGGCAAAACATTGTTGACAACAGGTAAACTATATTTAGTCTCCAAATGTTTATTGAAAACAAATACATTTGCACATTGACCACATTGTTACATTTGTTGGTTAGCTAGCTAGCGGATTGGTGCCATATTAGCATTGAGATGAAATCAGTCAAAACATGACATGGTATCAAGAACAAACTAGATGGTAACTTTACATGAAGTAAAGTTGTGGAGCTTGCTTTAGCTCTTCAGTATTTTGTGGTAATAGAAGTTTTAAAAGTTTTACTTTGCTATTTAAAGCAAAGACCGTTACATATAATTAAGTTAAATAATTGGTCTGATTACTTTAATGTACTACTATATTAACCTTATTACTTTGGTTTGTGGGGCAGTTAGATCACACATTTCATCAGAAATAACTACACTTTTATCCATTATCATACTAGAATACTGTAATAGACTATAGAAGACAAGGAGGAATTGTTTTAAATAAATAAAAATCAATGTATTTGGATGAAGTCCTCTCTGTGCTAGAGGGGGATCAGTGGGAAGAGGGGGAAGCCCTTCCTTCTGAGCATTTCCACCCCCCCAGGGGGGACACAAGTTAACTGAACATAGCCAACATAGGGCCCTATTAAATCCATTGAATAATTTTGCCTGATTCTGTTTTTTTCCCAAATTCTGTTTTCTCCTTTTAGTTTTTCCAGGTTATTTTCATTATTTTTAGGTTTTCGCTCAAAAAAATCACACTTCTAAAATAAAAACATGTGATGTTCTATAGGAGACGTTTTTATTGTTGTGTGTAGTTGCCCTTTAATGCAAGTGTCCACCAGCAGGAGACCCTTGTACGGTTAGCAATGTTTCTGTAGGGCTCGTGATTGCATAGTTCGCAAAACAAATGGCCATTGGATTGATGCAAATAATAATTATATATTTCTGCCCTTCTCTTTACAGACAGGCAAACTAGCCAGGTGAGTTATTTAGAGCGCGGGGCACGATCCTGAGAAGGAGGACGATGCGTTGTTGCCTTGGCCACCTCCGTGTAGCTGCTTTCTTGGTGTTCACAATTCTTCATCATCATTAGACTATTGTTTCAATTCAATCCTCCTCTTCACACTCCTCATTATGTTTGCCTGCTCTGCACCATGTGCTCCTCTGCATGTATATGACTCTGTTTGGGCTGCTCAATGACGAGACATGAGAGAGCTGTTACTTGACGTTAGCCAGCTACTTTTCGCATCGACTGGCTACTTGTCTAAAGTGCTGCGAAAGTTGTGGAAATTTCAGTTGTTTGGAAAAAATCTGGGAGAAAATGTATTGGTCACTAAAACAGCTGTATCGTTAGCATGGTGCCAGATATTTTTGTTACGATTCCAGATTTGAATAGCAGAGAAGCAGAGGTGGTGTCGTACACTCTTAAGATGTTGTCTAACTTGTTGGCAAAGTGGTGTAAATAGCTGATTTGTGTCAAAAGTTGCATTTACAATTAATGGAATGTTGGAAATGATTGTCACAAAAGGGCCTTCAGAATGTTGAGGAAATCCCATGAAAGTGGATGGGGGATGACAAAAAATGACAATAATCTTAATAGTTAAAAACAAAATACATATATATATATATCAACAAGCAACTCAATCCAGACCGGTCTACACGTTTTAAAGTTTGAATGACGTTTCTAGCTTAAACGGAGTGAGAGGAGTAGTGTTCCATATAATAATAACAAGAATAAGTCAGAAATGCACTACGTGACTAAAATATGTGGACACCTGCACGTCGAAAATCTCATTCCAAAATCATGGGCATTAATATGAAGTTGGTCCCCCACTTTGCTGCTATAACAGCCTCCACTCTCCACCAGATGTTGGAACATTGCTGAGGGGACTTGCTTCCATTCCCCGTCTATGAGCACACATCATTTTCGTGACGTTGTCGGCCAACCTATCTGTGGACCCCTGGTCAAAAGTAGTTCACTATATAATGAATAGGGTGCCAGTTGGGATTGGGGCTTGGTGAGTGTTTATATGAAGAGGAAGCTGTGGACGTGGGGACAGGAGCAGTACGCAGTTCTCTGGACCTTCTTCCATGTTCCTCGACAGCGAGAGTTCCCCACAGCCTGCCAATGGAGCAGCTCCTCACTGCAACACACACAGGACATAGGTTAGTATGGCTCACAATACACACTTGTTTCACATTTTCAAAACGTTTCTCGATACTCGGTCAGCACTTCCCACAAAGCTAATAGCAATGTATTGGTGGAGGCAGACAGTGATACAGGAAGATACATGGAGATACCTCTGTTCTGAAAGGTCGTTCTAACCGGAGAGGTGAAGGGTCACGGCTACTGTGGCACGAAGAGAACACTGTGATGACCTCACAACTACTGTGCGTCTGTGTGTGAAACCTTTCTCACGTGAACATGTTTCACAAAAAAACAGAAATGTATCCTATACTCACTAGTCTTCATCCACGCAACTGTTTCGCTAGGTTTGTACTCCAGTCAAACGTTACCGCAAACTAAAATATACTGTAGCATCATATAGTCATACACATTGAACTTGCATTTCTCATTCGACAATAACGTGTCTTTTATAATAACAAATCAACTTGCATCCTTTCCAGGGGCTTGTACATCAAAGCTGCCTCACACTACAGAATCTGCACTACATGGGCCATTCTGGCTTGAACATGGCTTACTTTACTTTCTGTATCATAACAAATGTCTTTAAAAATTATCCCTCCGTGACACGTACCTGTTAGATTCTTGTCCGTCTCCCTGGCAGCTGCCGCTATGGTTACGCATGGCGGGGGCTTGGCAGGCCACACACACGATGTAGCCCTCCCGTAGATACTGCATCCAGCGGGTGTGTGGTCGGTTCTCCACCGTACAGTGAGGAGTCAGAGACTCCATCTTGTACTCCATACAGAACCTGACAGAGGTGACGGAGGAGGGGGACAGGAAGAGGGTTTGAAATATCATATGTGCCATTCCACACTATAGCTTTGTCCCAAATGGCACCCTTTTCCGTATATACTGCACTACATTTGAGCAGGGTTCATAGGTAACAGGTTGCCATGTGAGACGCAGACAAGGGGGTGCTGGCTGGGCCTTCACATAATAAGTCAAGGCCGCCCCAGTAAGTGTTGACATGCCGGTAGGTCTGCAGTAAATGGATATCAACTTTGATCCAGTGCACTATATTTTGGGAGCCCCCAAGGATCAATTTTCCTAGGTTGGTTCATCACTAGGTTTGTGTACCCAAATTGCACCCTATTCCCTATGTAGTGCCCTACTTGTGACCACGCCCTATGGGTCCTGGTCAAAAGTAGTGCACTATATAGGGTAGAAGATGCCATTTGGGACGCATCCCTGGGTGTGTCTGTGGTTTCTGTGTGTTCAGAGCAACTTTGTAGCCATTGTAGTCCAGATCCTTTGTACATGTGATGTTATTCATGTTTCAACGCTGTTAAATACTAGTGTTATATTTCAAATGGTTCCGTTTAGGATCTTAAAGCTGCCGCCCAAGTGTGTATATGTATGTGTGTCAGCCTCATATCCAGGTGAGCAAACACTGTTGTCCCTGTGATGATGGGTATGAGGGCAAAAGCTTATGTTTCCACTCAGAAAGACCGTTGAAACCTTTTGAACTAAAGAGTAGACAGGTGGAATGAATCAAAAGAGCATTATAAGACTTGCTATATGTGTTCATAGCACTGTTATAAGGAGCTTATAAGTATTGATATTGCAGCATACCCAGGGTCCAGAGGTGTGCCGTAGATGTCATGCTTCCTTCTTCCTTTACCAAACTCCATGGTGGTGATGAAACCTGGACCTGGAGAGAGACCATCACAGTCCCCATGTCATAACCACAACCAGACCATCACTGTCCCCATGTCATAACCACAACCAGACCGTCACTGTTCCCATGTCATAACCACAACCAGACCATCACAGTCCCCATGTCATAACCACAACCAGACCATCACAGTCCCCATGTCATAACCACAACTAGACCATCATAGTCCCCATGTCATAACCACAACCAGACCCTCACAGTCCCCATGTCATAACCACAACCAGACCGTCACTGTCCCCATGTCATAACCACAACCAGACCATCACAGTCCCCATGTCATAACCACAACCAGACCATCACAGTCCCCATGTCATAACCACAACCAGACCGTCACAGTCCCCATGTCATAACCACAACCAGACCACAGTCCCCATGTCATAACCACAGCCAGACCATCACTGTCCCCATGTCATAACCACAACTAGACCATCACAGTCCCCATGTCATAACCACAACCAGACCACAGTCCCCATGTCATAACCACAACCAGACCATCACAGTCCCCATGTCATAACCACAACTAGACCGTCACAGTCCCCATGTCATAACCACAGCCAGACCCTCACAGTCCCCATGTCATAACCACAGCCAGACCCTCACAGTCCCCATGTTAAAACCATTACGAGAGGTCAACAGGAGTGTGTATAGATATACAGTGCATTCAGAAAGTATTCAGACCCCTTGACTTTTTCCACATTTTTTTACATTACAGCCTTATTCTAAAATTGATTAAATTATTTATTTTTATCATCAATCTACACACAATACCCCATAATGACAAATCGAAAACAGGTTTTTAGAAATGTTTGCAAATTATTAAAAATAAAAAAAGAGACATACCTCATAAGTATTCAGACCCTTTGCTATGAGACTCGAAATTGAGCTCAGGTGCATCCTGTTTCCATTGACCATCCTTGAGATGTTACTACAACTTCATTGGACATGATTTGGAAAGGCACACAAAACCAAGCCATGAGGTCGAAGGAATTGTCCGTAGCGCTCCGAGACAGCATTGTGTCGAGGCACAGATCGGGGGAAGGGTACCAAACAATTTCTGCAGCATTGAAGGTCCCCAAGAACACAGTGGCCTCCATCATTCTTAAATGGAAGAAGTTTGGAACCACCAATACTCTTCCTAGAGATGGCCGCCCGGCCAAACTGAGGAATCGGGGGAGAAGGGCCTTGGTCAGGGAGGTGACCAAGAACCCAATGGTCACTCTGACAGAGCTCCAGAGTTCCTCTGTGGAGCTGCGAGAACCTTCCGGAAGGTAGCCTAGCGAGTAGGAGCATTAGGCCAGTAACTGAAAGGTAGAAAGGCTGGATCGAATCCCCGAGCTGACAAGGTCAAACATCTGTCGTTCTGCCCCTGAGCAAGGCAGTTAACCCACTGTTCCCCGGGGCGTCGATCACGTGGATGTAGATTAAGGCAGCCCCCCTCACCTCTCTGATTCAGAGGGGTTGGGTTAAATGCGGAAGACACATTTCATTTGAATGCATTCAGTTGTACAACTGACTAGATATCCCCCTCTCCCCTTCCACCAATCAGGCCTTTATGCTAGAGTGGCCAGATGTAAGCCACGCCTCAGTAAAAGGCACATGACAGCCCACTTGGAGTTTGCCAAAAGGCACCTAAAGACTCTCAGACCATGAGAAACAAGATTCTCTGGTCTGATGAAACCAAGATTGAACTCTTTGGCCTGAATGCCAAGCGTCACGTGATGGAGGAAACCTGGCCCCATCCCTACGGTGAAGCATGGTGGTAGCAGCATCATGCTGTGGGGATGTTTTTCAGCGGCAGGGACTGGGAGACTAGTCAGGATCGAGGGAAAGATGAACGGAGCAAAGTACATCGAGATCCTTAATGAAAACCTGCTCCAGAGCGCTCAGGACCTCAGACTGGGGGGAAGGTTCACCATCCAACAGGACAAAGCTTGAGAGGATCTGCAGAGAAGAATGGGAGAAACTCCCCAAATACAGGTGTGCCAAGCTTGTAGCGTCATACCCGGGAAGACTCGATGCTGTAATCACTGCCAAAGGTGCTTCAACAAAGTACTAAGTAAAGGGTCTGAATACTTATGTAAATGTAATATTTCATTTTTTTTATTTCTAATAAATTTGCAAACATTTGTAAAAACCTGTTTTTGCTTTGTCATTATGAGGTATTGTGTGTAGATTAATGAGGGGGAAAAAAACGATCTATTTTAGAATAAGGCTGTAACGTAACAAAATGTGGAAGAAGTGAAGGGATCTGAATACTTTCCGAATGCACTGTATTTAGAGATATGATAGGAGTGTGTGGTTGGTGTTAGGGACTCAGTGACCACTGTTGTAGGCCCTGGTGTGTGTGTGTGTGTATGTACCTGCGTGCATGTGTTCTTATGTGTGTGTGTGTGTGTGTGTGTGTGTGTGTGTGTGTGTGTGTGTGTGTGTGTGTGTGTGTGTTACCTTACCTGTATTCTGAGCGCAGAACTCTCCCTGGTGTGAGTGTGTGTGTGTGTGTGTGTGTGTGTGTGTGTGTTTGGTGTGTGTGTTTGGTGTGTGTGTGTGTGTGTGTGTGTGTGTGTGTGTGTGTGTGTGTTTGGTGTGTGTGTGTGTGTGTGTGTGTGTGTGTGTGTGTGTGTGTGTGGTGTGGTGTGTGTGTGTGTGGTGTGTGTGTGTGTGTGTGTGTGTGTGTGTGTGTGTGTGTTGTGTGTGTGTGTGTGTGTGTGTGTGTGTGTGTGTGTGTGTTACCTTACCTGTATTCTGAGCGCAGAACTCTCCCTGGTGTGAGTGTGTGAGTGTGTGTGTGTGTGTGTGTGTGTGTGTGTGTTACCTTACCTGTATTCTGAGCGCAGAACTCTCCCTGGTGTGTGTGTGTGTGTGTGTGCGTGTGTGTGTGTGTGTGTGTGTGTGTGTGTGTGTGTGTGTGTGTTACCTTACCTGTATTCTGAGCGCAGAACTCTCCCTGGTGTGTGTGTGTGTGTGTGTGTGTGTGTGTGTGTGTGTTACCTTACCTGTATTCTGAGCGCAGAACTCTCCCTGGTGTGAGTGTGTGTGTGTGTGTGTGTGTGTGTGTGTGTGTGTGTGTGTTACCTTACCTGTATTCTGAGCGCAGAACTCTCCCTGGTGTGAGTGTGTGAGTGTGTGTGTGTGTGTGTGTGTGTGTGTGTGTGTTACCTTACCTGTATTCTGAGCGCAGAACTCTCCCTGGTGTGAGTGTGTGTGTGTGTGTGTGTGTGTGTGTGTGTGTGTGTGTGTGTGTGTGTGTGTGTGTGTGTGTTACCTTACCTGTATTCTGAGCGCAGAACTCTCCCTGGTGTGTGTGTGTGTGTGTGTGTGTGTGTGTTACCTTACCTGTATTCTGAGCGCAGAACTCTCCCTGGTGTGAGCGGTACTCCATGCAGCCAGCCTGCTCCCCCAGACTGGGACATGGCTCTCCACTGTTCCTGGCCTCCTGCTCAATATAGCGCCGCCTTGAATGATTGATTGATTGATTGATGGATGGATTTTGGGTAAAAAAACAACAACAATTTGTATACTTTAAAACATTTTTTTTTTTAAATAGGACAAAACAAGACTAACACATAAAACACAGGTATCACCTGATCCTCACGGACCGCTGGCAGGGCTGGCCACAACCACTCCAGGAACTCCACTCAGTCACCACACACGACTGGCCTGGACGAGAGACAACACAGATACACTGCGTCAGTCCCAAATGGCACCCCTATTCCCTATGTAATGCACTACTTTTGACCAGGGCCCATATAGGGCTCAGGTCAAAGTAGGGAGTGCCATTTGGGAAGGAACAAACTGCGTTGTGAGTTGTCACTCATGCAGTGTTCTGTTCTTCACTCCTGGTTCTGCGGAATGGCTGGGTGTGCGGCAGTGGTGTCACGACTTCCTCCTCATCTCATCATTTCCATGTGTCTTGTCTTGTCAATTACACACACCTGGTTCATATCCCCCTCATTAGTACGTGTTTAAGTGTTCCCTCTGCCCCCCCTTGTCCTTGTGGGTGATTGTTCATTGTGAGGAGTAGCAGCTTGGTTGAGCTCAGTATGTTGTATTGCCGGGGTATTTTCCCTGTGAGCATGTTTGTTCCAGTGCGCCTGTTTTGCGCACTGGACTGGTTACGCTGGATTAACTCTGCATACTGTGATTTACCCTCCTGTGCCTGACTCCTTCAAATCACGCATCACAAGTGGAGGCTCCTCCTCAGAGGAAGGGGAGGACCATCTTCCTCAGTGAATTTCATAAACATAACAATTGTAAAACATTAAAAAAGTTATCCTTTTTAGATAAAACTATACTAAATATAATCACGTCACCAAATAATTGATTAAAACACGCTATAGTAGCCTCAGCAGCACTCTGTAGGGTAGCACCATGGTGTAGCCGGAGGACAGCTAGCTTCCGTCCTCCTCTGGGCACATTGACTTCAACACAAAACCTAGGAGGCTCATGGTTCTCACCCCCTTCCATAGACTTACACGGTAATTATGACAACATACGGAGGACGTCCTCCAACCTATCAGAGCTCTTGCAGCATCAACTGACACGTTGTCCACCCAATCAATGGATCAGAGAATACATCTAGTGCTGAAAGCATAAGCTACAGCTAGCTAGCACTGCGGTGCATAAAATGTGGTGAGTAGTGGTGAAAGAGAGTTGTTGAACAGTTTTGAACAAGTTAATTTCTTCCAAAATGAAGGAGAAGCAAGAGAGAGAGAGACAGATTTCCTAATTTTTTTTCACTTTCAGTTTCACTTACTTAGTTAGCAAATGGAGCTAGCTAGTTTAGCCTACTGAAACACCCCGCTGAAACAGAAGGATGCTATGTTAGCTAGCTGGCTATGACTATCCAACACAACACTGGAACTCTTCCAAGTCAAGGTAAGCTTTACTAATTTATTGCCTCCGGGGCCCGCCGGTGTTTATGTTTACACTGTAACATTACTGCTTGATTGTAGCGGGTTTACTAACGCTTTAGTTCTATTAGCTATGCTGACTATGACGTTACTTTAGCTAATATGGTGACAATTATGTAGGCTGTGTGTAGCGGTTTGTCTTGGAAAGGTTTTTTCGCCTGGTCACATATAGCTGATGTGTTGTGCATTGAAGTCCACAAGCGATGGGAAAAGGTGAGAGGAGGAGAGCGCATAGATGTAAGGAATATGACGTGGCTGCTATGAAAGTGAACTGTGTTTACGCGTGATCAGGGGTGTATTCATTCCATCGATTCTGTTGAAAAACCTTTCTTAAACGGAAGCAAACGGAACAAAACGGGAATAAAAATACCTGAATTTGTCCAATAGAAACTCTCGTTTGTTGGACTAATGATAGGGAAAATTAGAGTTTCTTTCACGACTTCCGCCGAGGCTGCCTCCCCTCCTTGTTCGGGGCAGGTTTCGGCGTTCGGCGTCACCGGCTTACTAGCTACTGCCGATCCATTTATCATCACTCCATTTGTCTTGTCTTCAATCACACACACCTGGTCCTTATTCCCTCATTAGTCATTGTATAAGTGTTTCCTCTGCTTCCTTGTCTGTGTGGGTGATTGTTTATTGTGGAGGTTAGTGAAGCTCGGTGGAGCTCTGTGTATTTTGTATCGACGGGAGTATTTTCCCGTGTGCCTTGTATTTTCCAGCGCGCCTGTTTTGTGCCCTGGAGTGTGTTTGACGCATTGCTGCGTAAACCTGTATTTTGCGGATTAAAGCCTGTTATTCTGTGATTTACCCTCCTGCGCCTGACTCCTTCGACACCACCTCCTTATTTCACCTCATCACAGTATAATGTAGTAGCCTCGCTGTTACATTGAACTGTTTGAATGAAATATGAATGAAAGTCATCCAATATGCTGTAATAGAAATAAGGCCATGCTCATGACAAAAAATGTGTCCTCCCTCATCTTAAATGGCACTGACCGCCACTGGTGTAAAGGCTTGTGTTCCAGCCCAGCACTAACACACCTACCTGGTTCAACTCATCAACAAATCACATTTACATTTTTAGTCATTTAGCAGACGCTCTTATCCAGAGCGACTTACAGTTAGTGAATACATATTTTTTTTAATACTGGCCCCCCGTGGGAATCGAACCCACAACCCTGGCGTTGCAAACGCCATGCTCTATCAACTGAGCTACATCCCTGCCGGCCATTCCCTCCCCTACCCTGGACGACGCTGGGCCAATTGTGCGCCGCCCATGAGTCTCCCGGTCACGGCCGGCTGCGACAGAGCCTGGATTCGAACCAGGATCTCTAGTGGCACAGTTAGCACTGCGATGCAGTGCCTTAGACCACTGCGCCACTCAGGAGTACAAACTGGGCTTTGATTCGCTGAATCAGGTTTGTTAGTGGTAGGTTGGAACAAAACCCTGCACACCCTGTGGTTGAAAACCCCTGAGGTGAAAACATAGGCGTTGTTTGTTTGACGACTAGGGGTCTGCAACTTACTAAACTATCCCTGTTTGGCGACCGGGGGTCTGCAGCTTACTAAACTATCCCTGTTTGACGACCGGGGGTCTGCAGCTTACTAAACTATCCCAGTTTGACGACCAGGGGTCTGCAACTTACTAAACTATCCCTGTTTGACGACCAGGGGTCTGCAGCTTACTAAACTATCCCTGTTTGACGACCAGGGGTCTGCAATTTACTAAACTATCCCAGTTTGATGACCAGGGGTCTGCAACTTACTAAACTATCCCTGTTTGGCGACCAGGGGTCTGCAGCTTACTAAACTATCCCAGTTTGACGACCAGGGGTCTGCAGCTTACTAAACTATCCCAGTTTGACGACCAGGGGTCTGCAGCTTACTAAACTATCCCAGTTTGACGACCGGGGGTCTGCAGCTTACTAAACTATCCCTGTTTGATGACCAGGGGTCTGCAGCTTACTAAACTATCCCTGTAAGACTGAAGAATGTAAGGCAGGGGTGTGTAAAGTCAGCTCAGCCAGCTGCTCAATATTCTGGAGATGACACTCAATCAATGAGAGAATGATTTGGGGATGCGTCCCAAATGGCACCCTATTCCCTATATAGTGCACTACTTTAGACCAGAGAATGGCACCCTATTCCCTATATAGTGCACTACTTTTGACCAGAGAATGGCACCCTATTCCCTATATAGTGCACTACTTTAGACCAGAGAATGGCACCCTATTCCCTATATAGTGCACTACTGTAGACCAGAGAATGGCACCCTATTCCCTATATAGTGCACTACGTTAGACCAGAGAATGGCACCCTATTCCCTATATAGTGCACTACTTTAGACCAGAGAATGGCACCCTATTCCCTATATAGTGCATTACTTTAGACCAGAGAATGGCACCCTATTCCCTATATAGTGCACTACTTTAGACCAGAGAATGGCACCCTATTCCCTATATAGTGCACTACTTTAGACCAGAGAATGGTACCCTATTCCCTATATAGTGCACTACTTTAGACCAGAGAATGGCACCCTATTCCCTATATAGTGCACTACTTTAGACCAGAGAATGGCACCCTATTCCCTATATAGTGCACTACTTTAGACCAGAGAATGGCACCCTATTCCCTATATAGTGCACTACTTTAGACCAGAGAATGGCACCCTATTCCCTATATAGTGCACTACTTTAGACCAGAGAATGGCACCCTATTCCCTATATAGTGCACTACTTTAGACCAGAGAATGGCACCCTGTTCCCTATATAGTGCACTACTTTAGACCAGAGAATGGCACCCTATTCCCTACATAGTGCACTACTTTAGACCAGAGAATGGCACCCTGTTCCCTATATAGTGCACTACTTTAGACCAGAGAATGGCACCCTATTCCCTATATAGTGCATTACTTTAGACCAGAGAATGGCACCCTATTCCCTATATAGTGCACTACTTTAGACCAGAGAATGGCACCCTATTCCCTATATAGTGCACTACTTTAGACCAGAGAATGGCACCCTATTCCCTATATAGTGCACTACTTTAGACCAGAGAATGGCACCCTATTCCCTATATAGTGCACTACTTTAGACCAGAGAATGGCACCCTATTCCCTATATAGTGCACTACTTTAGACCAGAGAATGGCACCCTATTCCCTATATAGTGCACTACTTTAGACCAGAGAATGGCACCCTATTCCCTATATAGTGCACTACTTTAGACCAGAGAATGGCACCCTATTCCCTATATAGTGCACTACTTTAGACCAGAGAATGGCACCCTATTCCCTATATAGTGCACTACTTTAGACCAGAGAATGGCACCCTATTCCCTATATAGTGCACTACTTTAGACCAGAGAATGGCACCCTATTCCCTATATAGTGCACTACTTTAGACCAGAGAATGGCACCCTATTCCCTATATAGTGCACTACTTTTGACCAGAGAATGGCACCCTATTCCCTATATAGTGCACTACTTTAGACCAGAGAATGGCACCCTATTCCCTATATAGTGCACTACTTTTGACCAGAGAATGGCACCCTATTCCCTATATAGTGCACTACTTTAGACCAGAGAATGGCACCCTATTCCCTATATAGTGCACTACTTTAGACCAGAGAATGGCACCCTATTCCCTATATAGTGCACTACTTTAGACCAGAGAATGGCACCCTATTCCCTATATAGTGCACTACTTTAGACCAGAGAATGGCACCCTATTCCCTATATAGTGCACTACTTTAGACCAGAGAATGGCACCCTATTCCCTATATAGTGCACTACTTTAGACCAGAGAATGGCACCCTATTCCCTATATAGTGCACTACTTTAGACCAGAGAATGGCACCCTATTCCCTATATAGTGCACTACTTTGAACCAGAGTGCCACTTGTGACGCAGCTTGGATTTGAAGTATTAGTGTTCTGTACAGCGTTGAGTGGTCTAAATGTAACTAAGGCTGAATCCAGTCATTGACCCATTTAATCCATTCTCTTTTCAATGCTGTCCTCACGCTCTCTGAGTGCTGGCTCTTTGATGTTGGCCGTGTGTGTGTGTGTGTGTGTGTGTGTGTGTGTGTGTGTGTGTCAGGTATTAGGTACACTCGGCTTGTCTGACTCGACTCCTACAGGACTTGCTGCTTTTAAATGTATAATGACTCTGTCCCAAATGGCACCCTATTTAGTGCACTACTTTTGACCAGGGCCCATAGGGATATGGTCAAAAGTAGTGCACTATATAGGGAATATGGTGCCATTTGGGATGTAACCACTATCTGGCCAGCTGTGAGCAAGTACAGTAGATTAACTCTTTCTTTATCTAGGTTAGAGGACAGAGGTAAAGAGTAAACAGTTAGTGGAATTAGAGAAAAACGTCTGTATCGTCCAAACGGTTTGATCTACTCGTCTGAAGGTAACTGGTACCGGTTTAAAAAATGAATGGAAGTATGGAGGTAGTTTTGTGCCAACACAAAAAAAGGGCTTAAATGTGTTTAAAAAAATAAAATATGTATATACTGTATATATATATATATATATATATATATATATATATAGACTACCAGTCAAAAGTTTGGACACACCTACTCATTCAATATTTTTTTTGTTTTTTAAAACTATTTTTTACATTGTAGAATAATAGTGAAGACATCAAAACTATGAAATAACACATATGGAATCATATATTTTATATTTGAGATTCTTTAAATCACCACCCTTTGCCTTGATGACAGCTTTGCACACTTGGCATTCTCTCAACCAGCTTCATGAGGTAGTCACATGGAATGCATTTCAATTAACAGGTGTGCCTTCTTAAAAGTTCATTAGTGGACTTTTTTCCTTCTTAATGCGTTTGAGCCAATCAGTTGTGTTCTGACAAGGTAGGGGGGTATACAGAAGATAGCCCTATTTGGTAAAAGACCAGCTCACAGTTACAAGTCCATATTATCGCAAGAACAGCTCAAATAAGCAAAAAGAAACAACAGTCCATCATTACTTTAAGACATGAAGGTCAGTCAATACGGAACATTTCAAGAACTTTGAAAGTTTCTTCAAGTGCAGTTGCAAAAACCATCAAGCGCTATGATGAAACTGGCTCTCATGAGGACCGCCACAGGAAAGGAAGACCCTGAGTTACCTCTGCTGTAGAGGGTAAGTTCATTAGAGTTACCAGCCTCAGAAATTGCAGCCCAAATAAATGCTTCACAGAGTTCAAGTAACAGACACATTTCAACATCAACTGTTCAGAGGAGACTGTATACACCAATAAGAAGAAGTGACTTGCTTGGGCCAAGAAACACGAGCAATGGACATTAGACCGGTGGAAATGTGTTCTTTGGTCTGGATTTTTGGTTCCAACCACTGTGGCTTTGTGAGACGCGGTGTGGGTGAACAGATGATCTCCGAATGTGTATTTCCCCACCGTAAAGCATGGAGGAGGAGGTGTTACGGTGTGGGGGTGCTTTGCTGGTGACACCGTCTGTGATTTATTTAGAATTCAAGGCACACTTAACCAGCATGGCTACCACAGCATTCTGCAGCGATAAGCCATCCCACCTGTTTTGGGTTTAGTGGGACTATCATTTGTTTTTCAACAGGTTAATGACCCAGCACACCTCCAGGCTGTGTAAGGGCTATTTTACCAAGAAGGAGAGTGATGGAGTGCTGCATCAGATGACCTGGCCTCCACAATCCCCCGACCTCAACCCAATTGAGATGGTTTGGGATGAGTCTGACTTTTGACTGGTAGTGTACACATACATCATTTCCTGATCTTTCTTATATCTCCTAGATATAGGACAGACACTTCAAAACCTTGTTTCTTATCATTTATTTTTTGCCATTTATGAATGTGTTATTCAATGCGTTTCTCTGGGCTATAGTTGGAAAGGCCAAATTAAATATTTGTATTTCTTTTTTTTTTTATATATATACCTAAAGGGATCCTAAAACTTACATGGGGTTACATAGGGAATAGGATGCCATTTGGGACACAGACATAGTGACAACAATTACTACTGTCGTGACTCCACCCATCCTCCCTTACCTGAGCACTCGGTGGGGTAGTCATAGCAACAGTCCTTGGTCCTGAGGCAGCCCTCGTCGCAGTAGCAGGTTCTGTATACCCGGTCCATCCCCCAGTCTGCCGTTACACAGGTGATGTCTGAACCCCGGCAGCACCTCCCAGCACACCCCCCTTCCACCAAGACGTGGTACAATCCCAGCACGAAGGCAGCCACCAGCAACAACACATAAGCCACAGATGATGCCATCGTCGGGGGTGGGGGGGGTCTAAATAGCCTCGACAAAATGAGGATGTGTGTGTGTCGTCTCCTCGGTGTGTGTGTGTGTCCTTGTCTCTTCAGTGTGTGTGTGTCGTCTCCACGGTGTGTGTGTGTGTCCTTGTCTCTTCAGTGTGTGTGTGTCGTCTCCACGGTGTGTGTGTGTGTGTGTGTGTCGTCTTCTCGGTGTGTGTGTGTGTGTGTCGTCTCCTCGGTGTGTGTGTGTGTGTGTCGTCTCCTCTGTGTGTGTGTGTGTGTGTCCTTGTCTCTTCAGTGTGTGTATCCTCACAGATCGCAGCTCTCCCACGCTGTCATGGAGGGCACGACACACAAGCTCCCAGACCTCACCAGACCAGCGAAACCCAGCCCCAGCACGAACCAAGCCCAGTCCTGTTCAGTTCAGCCAAGCCCACTCCAGCCCCAGCCCGCACCAAGCCCAGTCCTGTTCAGTTCAGCCAAGCCCACTCCAGCCCCAGCACGAACCAAGCCCAGTCCTGTTCAGTTCAGCCAAGCCCACTCCAGCCCCAGCACGAACCAAGCCCAGTCCTGTTCAGTTCAGCCAAGCCCACTCCAGCCCCAGCACGAACCAAGCCCAGTCCTGTTCAGTTCAGCCAAGCCCACTCCAGCCCCAGCCCGCACCAAGCCCAGTCCTGTTCAGTTCAGCCAAGCTCAGTTCATTACAGTCCTGACTGAAAATTGTGACCTGAAATTACTGCGTCCACACAGCTCACAGTTACATACACACACAGCTCACAGTTACATACACACACAGCTCACAGTTACATACACACACAGCTCACAGTTACATACACACACAGCTCACAGTTACATACACACACAGCTCACAGTTACATACACACACAGCTCACAGTTACATACACACACAGCTCACAGTAACATACACACACAGCTCACAGTTACACACACACACAGCTCACAGTTACATACACACACAGCTCACAGTTACATACACACACAGCTCACAGTTACACACACACACAGCTCACAGTTACATACACACACAGCTCACAGTTACAGACACACACAGCTCACAGTTACATACACACACAGCTCACAGTTACATACACACACAGCTCACAGTTACACACACACACAGCTCACAGTTACATACACACACAGCTCACAGTTACATACACACACAGCTCACAGTTACACACAGCTCACAGTTACATACACACACAGCTCACAGTTACATACACACACAGCTCACAGTTACATACACACACAGCTCACAGTTACAGACACACACAGCTCACAGTTACATACACACACAGCTCACAGTTACAGACACACACAGCTCACAGTTACATACACACACAGCTCACAGTTACATACACACACAGCTCACAGTTACACACACACACAGCTCACAGTTACATACACACACAGCTCACAGTTACAAACACACACAGCTCACAGTTACAGACACACACAGCTCACAGTTACATACACACACAGCTCACAGTTACATACACACACAGCTCACAGTTACATACACACACAGCTCACAGTTACATACACACACAGCTCACAGTAACATACACACACAGCTCACAGTTACACACACACACAGCTCACAGTTACATACACACACAGCTCACAGTTACACACACACACAGCTCACAGTTACATACACACACAGCTCACAGTTACAGACACACACAGCTCACAGTTACATACACACACAGCTCACAGTTACATACACACACAGCTCACAGTTACACACACACACAGCTCACAGTTACATACACACACAGCTCACAGTTACATACACACACAGCTCACAGTTACACACACACACAGCTCACAGTTACAGACACACACAGCTCACAGTTACATACACACACAGCTCACAGTTACATACACACACAGCTCACAGTTGGCTCTGACTGCTCCAAACACACAGATCAGTCCCTCACAGCTCCGGCATAGGGATTGTCTGTCTGGTGTCTGTTTCTGCCCCGGCCGCTCAAAGACTCACTTCAGAACACTGAGTTCCTCCCTCTCTCCGAACCTCCCTCCCTCTCGCTCCATTCCTCCCTCCCTATCTCTCTCTTTCTCTCTTTCTATTTCTCTCTCTCTCTCTCTTTTGCTCACTTTCTTGTTCGCCCACGCCCAGCCCTCTTTTTTGTCTCTTCTCTCTGTCTTACATTCTCTCTCTTTGTTTCTCTAGTTTATATCAGAGTGAAAGCTGCTATGTGTTTCCCCCCCCCTCTCTCTCTCTCTCTCTCTCTCTCTCTCTCTCTCTCTCTCTCTCTCTCCCCCCTCTCTCTCCCCTCTCTGTCCCTCTCCCCGATCTCACTCCCCCCTCTTTCTCTCCCTCTCCCCATCTCCCTCCCCCCTCTCTCTCTCCCTCTCTCCCCTCTCTCTCTCTCTCACTCTCCCCTCTCTCTCTCTCCCTCTCTCCCTCTCTCCCCTCTCTCTCTCGTCCCTTTCTGCCCCCTCTCTCTCTCTCCCTCGCTCCCCTCTCTCTCTGTCTCCCTCTCTCTCTCTCTCTCTCCCTCGCTCCCCTCTCTCTCTAACCCTAACCCGATTCTTAACCCTAACCTGAGTCCTAACCCTAACCTGAGTCCTAACCCGATTCCTAACCCTAACCCGATTCCTAACCCTAACCTGAGTCCTAACCCAATTCCTAACCCTAACCCGATTCCTAACCCTAACCTGAGTCCTAACCCGATTCCTAACCCTAACCTGAGTCCTAACCCGATTCCTAACCCTAACCCGATTCCTAACCCTAACCTGAGTCCTAACCCAATTCCTAACCCTAACCCGATTCCTAACCCTAACCCGATTCCTAACCCTAACCTGAGTCCTAACCCGATTCCTAACCCTAACCCGATTCCTAACCCTAACCTGAGTCCTAACCCGATTCCTAACCCTAACCTGAGTCCTAACCCAATTCCTAACCCTAACCCGATTCCTAACCCTAACCCGATTCCTAACCCTAACCAGAGTCCTAACCCTAACCCTGAACACTAGTCCTAGCTCCTCCCTTCTCTCCTCCCTCCTTTCCTCCCTCCTCTCTTACTCCTCCTCCCTTCTCTCCTCCCTCCTCTCTTCCTCCTCCTCCCTTCTCTCCTCTCCTCCCTCCTCTCTTCCTCCTCCCTCCTCTCTTCCTCCTCCTCCCTCCTCTCTTCCTCCTCCTCCCTCCTCTCCTCCCTCCTCTCTTCCTCCTCCTCCCTCCTCTCTTCCTCCTCCTCCCTTCTCTCCTCCCTCCTCTCCTCCCTCCTCTCTTCCTCCTCCTCTCTTCCTCCTCCTCCCTCCTCTCCTCCCTCCTCTCTTCCTCCTCCTCCCTTCTCTTCTCCCTCCTCTCCTCCCTCCTCTCTTCCTCCTCCTCCCTCCTCTCTTCCTCCTCCTCCCTCCTTCCTCCCTCCTCTCTTCCTCCTCCTCTCTCTTCTCCTCCCCCCTCTCTTCCTCCTCCTCCCTCCTCTCCTCTCCTCCTCCTCCCTCCTCTCCTCCCTCCTCTCCTCCCTCCTCTCTTCCTCCTCTCCTCCCTCCTCTCCTCCCTCCTCTCCTCCCTTATCTCCTCCTCCTCTCCTCCTCCTCCCTCCTCTCCTCAGAGGGTTGACGTTGTACTAAACAGAGAGCGGATGGATAATGTGTGTTTTTCTATTGTGTGAAAAGGGGAGGAATTTGTGAATTGCTACTTATGTAGTTCCATGACAAATACACAGTGAGCGGATATGAAAGGACCATGTTATTCATGTGGTGTGGAACAACATGGAGTGTTTGAGAAGGATTTCCTACAGTGCTGAACGGTGACTGTTGAGGGGTTTAGGTAAGGAGAAGGGGTGTGCCATATTCCTTATATGACTGGCGCCCTGGTCAACAGTAGTGCACTATAGGGAATAGGGTGCCATTTGGGATCCACATGCCTTCTCCTGCTGAGGGCTTAGAGGAGGAGAAGAAGGAGAGGAGGAAGAGAGGAGGAGGAGGAGGAGGGAGGAGAAGGGAAGGCATGTAGGAAAGACACATGAAAGGTTGTGTACTTTACGCCTGACAGGCTCCTGACCAGGGACCTTCTGCTGCCCTTGTCAAAGATAATCAGTCATCGCTATAATACTCTCTCTCTCTCTTTCTCTCCCTCTCGCTCTCCCTCCCTCTCCCTCTCTCTCTCTCCCTCCCTCTCCCTCCCTCCCTCTCCCTCTCCCTCCCTCTCCCTCCCTCCCTCTCCCTCCCTCCCTCTCCCTCCCTCCCTCCCTCCCTCCCTCTCCCTCCCTCCCTCCCTCCCTCTCCCTCCCTCCCTCTCCCTCTCTCTCTGTAAGACAGTGTTTTTGCACTGCGAGTGTTGTGTGTGTGTATGTGTATGTGTGTGTGTGTGTGTGTGTGTGTGTGTGTGTGTGTACAGAGGCGCGTGACTTAAGACATCTCCAGTTTGAGGTAAAGAACAGTGGTGTATACTACAAAGCAGGATAAATGAGTTAGCCAGCAAACCTTGATTAAATAAATATATATACACTATCGATTTTCTGGTTCATTAAGAAAGCTAAACTTAGAAACTGTATGTTTTTGGGGGTTTTGAGTCAATCAGACCATGCCCATTTCAAGCTTATCTTTCCAAAAAATAAACAAGTCATTTCAGAATATTTAGGCAAGTTAGCTGACCAACTGAATGATCCTGCTTTGGGACCCCTCAGATAAGTGTGTTTATTTTCTTCACAGGAACCAGATCCAACAGCCCTGGCCTCCATGCTCTCTAAAACACACACACACAGATCACTCGGTTAACACACACACACACACACACACACACTGAAAACACACACACACAGATCACTCGGTTAACACACACACACACACACACACACACACACACTGAAAACACACACACACAGATCACTCGGTTAACACACACACACACTGAAAACACACACACACAGATCACTCGGTTAACACACACACACACTGAAAACACACACACACAGATCACTCGGTTAACACACACACACACACACACACTGAAAACTTCATTAAAAAACACACACACACTCACTGAAAACTTGATTAAAAAACACACACACTCATACAGATTACGTAGTTGATCTTACACATTTCAATTCATAGTTTCCCAACACTCCCCACAAACCTGTCATCAAGGCAAAAGGGTGGCTATTTGAAGAATCTCAAATATAAAATATATTTTGATTTGTTTATCACTTTTTTTATTACTACATGATTCCATATGCTTTATTTGATAGTGTTGATGTCTTCACTATTATTCTACAATGTAGAAAATAGTCAAAAAATAAAGAAAAACCCTTGAACCAGTAGGTGTGTCCAAACGTTTGACTGGTAGTGTAAATACACCGTAAACAGATGTTACTGTGTAAGCATGAATTGTGCTGTGAGCAGTACATTTTCTCTTTTTTTTATAGTCATTCGTTCTCTTTGGAAATGTACACCCTCTTTGAATTCTTCAATGGAGTGACCTGTCTGTTTGCCTGGGACTGCATCCCAAATGGCACCCCATTCCCTATATACTGCACTATGGTCCCTGGTCAAAAGTAGTGCACTATAAAGGGGATAGGGTGCCATTTGAGGCAACGTCTGACACTCCTGTGTTGTCGCAGTGCAGTGGTGCTATCGGCCCTGGGGGACCAGTTTGACAGTGGACACTTCACTTCTCTCTCTCCTTCTGTCTCTCCTTCTCTCCCTCCTTCTCTCTCTCCTTCTCTCCCTCCTTCTCTCCCTCCTTCTCTCTCTCCTTCTCTCTCTCCTTCTCTCCCTCCTCTCTCTCCTTCTCTCTCTCCTTCTCTCTCTCCTTCTCTCCCTCCTTCTCTCCCTCCTTCTCTCTCTCCTTCTCTCCCTCATTCTCTCTCTCCCGCTCTCTCTCCCGCTCTCTCTCTCTCTCTCTCCTCACTCTCTATATCTCTCCCTGCCGCTCTCTCTGTCTCTGTGTGTGTTTGTGTGTCTGTGTGTGTGACTGTGCATGTGTGTGTCCGTGCTTGGTGGGTGTGTGTGTGTGTGTGTCTTTGTGTCTGTCTGTGTGTGTGTGTGTGTGTGTGTGTGTGTGTGTGTGTGTGTGTGTGTGTGTGTGTGTGTGTGTGTGTGTGTGTGTGTGTGTGGTGCATTATGAATGGAGGGCTTTGTCCAGTCTCTGTTATCTCCTGGTGGATTTACTGCCTTTGACTTCCTGAAGACTCTACTCTTATCTTTAGTCTCCTCCCAGATGAGCTAATGCAACGTTGTCCTTTTTTGTTCACACAATGAAATGGTTTGCATGGCAAAGACTGATGGAACTTCTTACATTGAGCCCAAAACATGCCTCTCACCATTACATTAACAAGGGGGGTTGGCATTTTTGTGGGGGTATGTTATTTATGTATCTGTAACTTTCTCACTCATCATTATTCACGATTCATTCAGGACTATCCGTAACCATGGTAGCATCCACATTAATGTAGAAGTGTTTAGAAACATATTCTATCCTTATTTACAATAAAAGTGACTCCAAAATGACACAATACATTATTTACCTTTCATTTCTATTGGGCACAAAATAATCTGAAACACAACTAAAACAAACAGCAAATGCATCCAACAAGTTTGTAGAGTCACAAGCTTGATGTAGTCATTGCGTGCTATAGGAATATGACAAATACAATGTCATAGTCATAGTCATAGTCATTTCCAATCCAAAGTGCTGGAGTACAGAGCCAAAACAACAACAAATGTGTCACTGTCCCGATACTTTTGGAGTTCATTGTATTTGTTGTGGTAAGAAACAATCTATTTGTGCCTGAACTTAACTACCTTTGCGTTTCTCACAGCAACCTCTCCCTTATATGTGAAATAGCTGTTTTCACATGTTGAGCTTAAATTTCATACGTTAAAACCATATTTTCACATGTGTTACATTTAGAGTTCACATGTTAACACCCCATTTTCACACGTGAGGAGAATAACATGTTTTCACTTCACATGTGAATTGCAGTTTCACATGTGAAATTTGCGGTTTCACATGTTAAAAACATTCACATGTGAACATCAGATATGCAGTTTCACATGTAAGAAAACTCCACGAGAAAACTCACTTTCACATGTGGAATTGCACGTTTTTAAAAAAGAACGTGAAAATTTGAATTGTACATTAACATGTTAACATTTATTAATATTTATTTAACCCTTATTTTATCAGGTAAGTTGACTGAGAACACATTCTCATTTACAGCAACGACCTGGGAAATAGTTACAGGGGAGAGGAAGGGGAATGAATGAGCCAATTGGAAGCTGGGGATGATTAGGTGGCCATGATGGTATGAGGGCAAGATTGGGCTCAATCAATCACATGTGAAAATCTAATTTGCAGATTCGCATGTAAGAAAACATTCACATGTTAAAAAACCTCCGCATGTGAAAGTGAAAATCAAATTTGCAGATTCACAAAAACTCCAACTGTGAAAATCTCACGCTCACATGTGGAATTGCAGATTCACATGTGGGGTTGAACTTATGTTATTTTCCTCACATGTTAACATGTTGCAGTAGCAATGTTTTGGGCAGTGGAATTAGGGGGACCACAACTAAAAAAGGGAATGATTTTTCAGGACATTCGCGGAGCAGTGGACAGAATACATTTTCGGGAGGCAGGTTAATGGATCCCATTCAAATGGCGACAAAGTTCTGCTGGATGAAGGTCTGTTAAAGGGGCAATCCTTAGTTGCTACATCCATTTTTGAACTTATGAATTAATGATGTGTACCCATTGATTCTTGAAGAATATAACGTATAAATGCCTCATGAGCTCAGTTCAACTGTCATACTCCATCAGAACCCAAAATATAAGCTTGGCCTAGATTCAATCAGATCAAGCATTAATGGGCGACGGGCCTGAGGTGCATTCAGTCAGCTTGAATGTTTGCTACGTTGTGGAATGGTTTGTACTGAACGACACGTTTCCCCAAAACGTTCTTGAACAGACTTTGATGTATGTTTGCTCCCGTTTGGTGGGGTGTGGCTTGAAGCAATGAGTGGCGTATTTAAAGGGCAGTGGCCATGGTGACAGCGTTCCCCAACCCCTCCTCGTTCCCCAACCCCTCCCCCGTTCCCCAACCCCTCCCCGTTTTTTCAACTCCCTCCCCGTTTTTTAACTAGTCGTTCAGTACAGCACCGTTTCCGTTCAACATTCAAAGTAAAAACGTACTGAGCGCAGCCCTGCATAGCAGATATTTTGGTGGTGTCAGAGGTGGAACTGCGTCGGAGCTGTCAAATCGGAGAGCAGCTGCTCTTGATCAGTGTCATGAAGCCACACCCACCCCACTCGTGTTAGAAGTTCAGAAGGAGGAATTGTAGGTTATATAGAAATAATTATGCTCAAATTGAAAAGTCATGAAACAAAATAAAGAGGATTTCTATCATCGTAATGGAGGTGTAGATTTAAGTAATAAGGCCCAAGGGGGTGTGGTATATGGCCAATATACCATGGCTAAGGGCTTCTCTTGTGCAAATCAAATCAAATTTTATTTGCCACATGCGCCGAATACAACAGGTGTTGACCTTACAGTGAAAATGCTTACTTACAAGTAAAAAATAGTTAACTAAAAAATGTAAATAACAAATTATTAAAGAGCAGCAGTAAAATAACAGTAGTGAGGCTATATACAGGGAGTACCGGTACAGAGTCAATGTGCGGGAGCACCGGTTAGTCGAGGTAATTTAGGTAATATGTACATGTGGGTAGAGTTAAAGTGACTATGCATAGATAATAAACAGAGTAGCAGCAACGTAAAAGAGGGGGTGGGGTGGGGGGCAATGCAAATAGTCTGGGTAGCCATGATTAGTTGTTCAGGAGTCTTATGGCTTGGGGGTAGAAGCTGTTGAGAAGCCTTTTGGACCTAGACTTGGCGCTCCGGTACCGCTTGCCGTGCGGTAGCAGACAGAACAGTCTATGACTAGGGTGGCTGGAGTCTTTGACAATTTTGAGGGCCTTCCTCTGACACCGCCTGGTATAGAGGTCCTGGATGGCAGGAAGCTTGGCCCCAGTGATGTACTGGGCCGTACACACTACCCTCTGTAGTGCCTTGAGGTCGGAGGCTGAGCAGTTGCCATACCAGGCGGTGATGCAACCAGTCAGGATGCTCTCGATGGTGCAGCTGTAGAACTTTTTGAGGATCTGAGGACCCATGCCAAATCTTTTCAGTCTCCTGAGGGGGAATAGGCTTTGTCGTGCCCTCTTCACAACTGTCTTGGTGTGTTTAGACCATGATAGTTTGTTGGTGATGTGGACACCAAGGAACTTGTTCCACTACAGCCCCGTGGATGAGAATGGGGGCGTGCTTAGTCCTCTTTTTTTCCTGTAGTCCACAATCATCTCCTTTGTCTTGATCACGTTGAGGGAGAGGTTGTTATCCTGGCACCACACGGCCAGGTCTCTGACCTCCTCCCTATAGGCTGTCTCATAATTGTCGGTGATCAAGCCTACCACTGTTGTGTCGTCTGCAAACTTAATGATGGTGTTGGAGTCGTGCCTGGTCATGCAGTCATGGGTGAACAGGGAGTACAGGAGGGGACTGAGCACGCACCCCTGAGGAGCCCCCGTGTTGAGGATCAGCGTGGCAGATGTGTTGTTACCTACCCTTACCACCAGGGGGTGGCCTGTCAGGAAGTCCAGGATCCAGTTGCAGAGGGAGGTGTTTAGTCCTAGGGTCCTTAGCTTAGTGATGAGCTTTGAGGGCACTATGGTGTTGAACGCTGAGCTGTAGTCAATGAATAGCATTCTCACATAGGTGTTCCTTTTGTCCAGGTGGGAAAGGGCAGTGTGGAGCACAATAGAGATTGCATCATCTGTGGATCTGTTGGGGCGGTATGCAAATTGGAGTGGGTCTAGGGTTTCTGGGATAATGGTGTTGATGTGAGCCATGACCAGTCTTTCAAAGCACTTCATGGCTACAGACGTGAGTTCTGCGGGTCGGTAGTCATTTAGGCAGGTTATCTTAGTGTTCTTTGGCACAGGGACTATGGTGGTCTGCTTGAAACATGTAGATATTACAGACTCGGTCAGGCACAGGTTGAAAATGTCAGTGAAGACACTTGCCAGTTGGTCAGCGCATGCTCGGAGTACACGTCCTGGTAAGCCGTCTGGCCCTGCGGCCTTGTGAATGTTGACCTGCTTAAAAGTCTTACTCACATCGGCCACGGAGAGCGTGATCACATAGTCATCCGGAACAGCTGATGCTCTCATGCATGCTTCAGTGTTGCTTGCCTCGAAGCGAGCATAGAAGTGAGTTAGCTCGTCTGGTAGGCTTGTGTCACTGGGCAGCTCGCGGCTGTGCTTCCCTTTGTAGTCTGTAATAGTTTTCAAGCCCTGCCACGTCCGACGAGCGTCAGAGACGGTGTAGTACGATTCAATCTTAGTCCTGTATTGAGTCTTTGCCTGTTTGATGGTTTGTCGGAGGGCATAGCGGGATTTCTTATAAGCGTCCGGGTTAGAGTCCCGCTCCTTGAAAGCGGCAGCTCTACCCTTTAGCTCAGTGCGGATGTTGCCTGTAATCCATGGCTTCTGGTTGGGGTATGTACGTACGGTAACTGTGGGGATGATGTCATCGATGCACTTATTGATGAAGCCAGTGACTGATGTGGTGTACTCCTCAATGCTATCGGAAGAATCTTTGAACATATTCCAGTCTGTGCTAGCAAAACAGTCCTGTAGCTTAGCATCTGCGTCATCTGACCACTTCCTTATTAACCGAGTCACTGGTGCTTCCTGCTTTAGCCTTTCATTATAAGCTGGAATCAGGAGGATTGAGTTATGGTCAGATTTGCCAAATTGAGGGCGAGGGAGAGCTTTGTATGCGTCTCTGTGTGTGGATTAAAGGTGGTCTAGAGTTTTTTTTCCTCTGGTTGCACATTTAACATGCTGGTAGAAATTAGGTAGAACGGATTTAAGTTTCCCTGCATTAAAGTCTCCGGCCACTAGGAGCGCTGCCTCTGGATGAGCGTTTTCCTGTTTACTTATGGCCTTATACAGGTCATTGAGTGCAATCTTAGTGCCTGCATCGGTTTGTGGTGGTAAATAGACAGCTACGAAGAATATAGTTGAAAACTCTCTTGGTAAATTTCAGCTTATCAGCATTCAGGGCTCGAATCACCAAAGTTTATAATAAAACTCACATTCCAGTGTTCGAACGCGTAAACAAGGCTGCATGGGATTTCTGTTAATGCGACTCCGTGCAGCCAATGGCAATGTCCGCTTTAGGTACGATACCGGGAGCCACTTGTGGATTTGACAGCTCTAATGCAGTTCCGCCTCCAACACCGTCAGAACAACCACTATGCGGATGTTGGCTCTAGTTCCGCCTCCAACACCGTCAGAACAACCACTATGCGGATGTTGGCTCTAGTTCCGCCTCCAACACCGTCAGAACAACCACTATGCGGATGTTGGCTCTAGTTCCGCCTCCAACACCGTCAGAACAACCACTATGCGGATGTTGGCTCTAAAGCGATCCGATTGGATGTTGGCTCTAAAGCGATCTGATTGAATGAGCCCCTTTTTCTTTTACTCCAATGTTTGTAAACAAAGTAAACGTACACAACCACTGTATAGCCTTAAAAACGTGGTTAAAACTACAATTTTGATGTCATGGATGGTCGGTCCTTTTTACTGAAACTGTGGCAGGAGGACACTTTGTTCATGTTTCAATTAAAGCTGACGTATGGAATTGTTTTAAGATAGTCATACCATCATTTAGCTATTTGATTTTGAATTTCAGGACCCCTGTAGGTATCAAAATTATATATATATTTTTTTTAATGATAAAATATTTAATTTGGCCTTTACTACTATAGCCCATAGAAATGCATTGAATAACACATTCATAGGTGGCAAACATAAATCATAAGGAATAAGGTTTTAAAGTGCCTGTACTATATCTAGGAGATCAGGAAATAATATACTTTTTTGGACACCTATTTAACACCTTTTTTTTGTTGGCACCAAACCACCTCCATACTTCCATTCATTTTTTAAACCGGTACCGGTTACCTTCAGACGAGTCCCGGGATGCTTGTGGGGTTCGTAGAGAAAAACGGAGAAACACCATGTTCGTGACAATCTCATCTTTCCATTCAGTTTGTAGCCAAACCGTTCAGACGTTTTCGTGAGAAGACCGATTTTCGGGACGTCTCCTGCTCTGACAAACATCGCTGTAGCACGGCCAACTTCCACCACAGATGCGGAAAGCCGACATGTGGTGGATTGAGATGCAGCCAATGCAAAAACAGATATCTCGAGCTTAAACTGATGGATTTTGATGGGGATTTTTTTTATTATGTTACTTAAATTGATGCACGTTGCGTCAATAGACTCTTTTAATAGAGTAATAGTGTAATTATATGGTGCAATCCTCCAGTGAGTGAGTTACTTTTGTGCCATTAATATCAAGCGAAACTTCTGAAGTCGAGAACAACATTCTCATTCACTATTGCCTCCCTAGTGACGCAGCGGTCTAAGACAGGAGTGCTGAGGCGCCACTACAGCCTGGGGTTCGAGCCGGCCGTGACCGGGAGCCCCATAGGGCGGCGCACAATTGGCCAAGCGCCATCCGGGTTAGTGGAGGGTTTGGCCGGGGGGGCTTCCCTTGGCTCCTCGTGCTCTAGCGACTCCTTGTGGCGGGCCGGGCGCCTGCAAGCTGACTTCGGTCGTCAGTCGATAGGTGTTTCCTCCTACACATTGGTGCGGCTGGCTTCCGGGTTAAGCGAGCAGTGTGTTATCAAGCAGTGCGGCTTGGCGGGTCATGTTCCGGTTCTCCCGAGCTCGTTGGGGAGTTGCAGCGATGACACAAGATCGTAACAAGCAATTGGATATCACGAAATTGGGGAGAACAAATAAAATAATAATAATTGCACTACTTATGGAATAGGGCGTCGTTTGGGACCCACGCCAGAGCCATCCCCTTATTGAGTGTGTGAAGGGGCTGTATTCAGGCTGGTTCTCCCCCCTCCCTTTCAGGGTGTACCCTTCCTTTCAAGTGTAGTCAAACAAAATGACCAGGAACAAAGAGGTCTTTAATCCGAAAGGGCCTTGCTGGAACCTGCCTGCCCAGATGTCTCATTACAGTCCTGCCAAGCTCTGCTCTGCTCCTAACCAGTTAGCATTGACCCTATTCCCTATGTAGTGCACTACCCTATGGGCCCTGGTCTAAAGTAGTGCACTATGAAGGGAATAGGGTGCTGTTTGGGACACTACTCATGTGTTTTCACTGTGTTCGGCTGAAACTAAAGTTTCCCAGACTGACTGACTGACTGACTGACTGTCTGACTGTCTGACTGATTGACAAACTGTCTGACTGATTGACTGTCTGACTGACTGTCTGTCTGTCTGATTGACTGTCTGATTGACTGACTGTCTGTCTGACTGTCTGACTGATTGACTGATTGTCTGACTGACTGACTGACTGATTGACTGATTGACTGTCTGTCTGGAAACAACAACAAGTGAAGAATAGCCTGCTGTTATAATACACCTGATGTGATGCTACGCTAGACAGCCAGACAACTCCAATCAGCAGGGAGGGATTAGAGAATGCTCCAATCATCAGAGAGGGATCAGGGAATGCTCCAATCAGCTGGGAGCTATCAGAGAATGCCCCCAATCAATCAACAGAGAGTGATCTGTCCTCCTGCCAGATCAGAACTTTGCCAACGCCATGAATCAAAAGGCCAAAAACCACACCCAGGTGCCGACTCTAGCAAAAGAGATGATGGTGGTGGGCTTCATAAAAGAACAGCATCAGGGTGTGTCCCTAACGGCACCCTATTCCCCATAGTTGCTCTGGTCAAAAGAAGTACTCTAACACTATCTCTAATCCTAACTCTAATCTTAACTCTAACACTATCTCTAATCCTAACTCTAACCCTATCTCTAATCCTAACTCTAACCCTGTCTCTAATCCTAACTCTAACCCTGTCTCTAATCCTAACTCTAACCCTGTCTCTACTCCTAACTCTAACCCTGTCTCTAATCCTAACTCTAACCATAACTCTAATCTTAACTCTAACACTGTCTCTAATCCTAACCCTAACTCTAATCTTAACTCTAATACTATCTCTAATCCTAACTCTAACCCTGTCTCTAATCCTAACTCTAACCCTGTCTCTAATCCTAACTCTAACCCTATCTCTAATCCTAACTCTAACCCTAACTTTAATCTTAACTCTAACCTTGTCTCTAATCCTAACGCTAACCCTGTCTCTAATCCTAACTCTAATACTATCTCTAATCCTAACTCTAACCCTAACTCTAATCCTAACTCTAACCCTAACTCTAATCCTAACTCTAACCCTAACTCTAACCCTAACTCTAACCCTAACTCTAATCTTAACTCTAACACTTTCTCTAATCCTAACTCTAACCCTATATTTGATCCTAACTCTAACTCTAATCTTAACTCTTTCTCAAAATCCTAACTCTAACCCTATCTCTAATCCTAACTCTAACCCTATCTCTAATCTTAACTCTAACCCTTTATCTAATCCTAACTCTAACCTCATCTCTATCTCTAATCCTAACTCTAATCCTATCTCTAATCCTAACTCTAACCCTATCTCTGTGTAAAGGACCCCTACAAAAGACCATTAACCACAAAAGGTGGTGCAGCTTTACTGATAAAACATACAACTCAAAAACTGGAGGGGCTTTATTGACTGGAGGGGCTTTATTGACTGGAGGGGCTTTATTGATGAAACATGTAACTCACTGACTGAACAGGGTTGTCATGTTTATTGTGAAACTAACTGGGCCAAAAAAAAGCTTTAAGCTTCTCGTAAAAACAAAATGGTCTCCACAGTGAATAAAAGCAAATAATTAAACCGAATAGAGGATAGGTCTGTGTGACTATAGGGTTGGGTTGCTGTCTACAGTATGGATTTAAGCAGGGCAGATGAGGGTCAAGCCTTTGTCCCACTCTATATAACAGGATCTGAGCTCAAAGCTGTAATAAAGACTGTTGCCTCACCGGCTATATATGCAGGTGTCTGTGCCTCAGCCTATCGTTCAGCTGTCTCCTGAAACACTTTTAATACAATCTGAAACTTTTCTTCGTTTTTGAGACCGTCATGTACCCATGCTACTAAACTTCTTGAAATATCTAATGTGGTATCTTGCTAGCAGCTGCAAATTAAGGTGTTGGCTGTCTTAGTAATGAACTGTTATTGACAGACAGAGCTGATGGTTGTCTTGGTAATTAGCCGTTATTGAGAGACAGAGCTGATGGTTATCTTGGTAATTAGCTGTTATTGACAGACAGAGCTGATGGTTGTCTTGGTAGTTAGCTGTTATTGAGAGACAGAAGGTGATGGTTGTCTTAGTAATGAACTGTTATTGACAGACAGAGCTGATGGTTGTCTTGGTAATTAGCTGTTATTGAGAGACAGAAAGTGATGGTTGTCTTAGTAATTAGCTGTTATTGACAGACAGAAGGTGATGGTTGTCTTGGTAATTAGCTATTATTGACAGACAGAAGGTGATGGTTGTCTTAGTAATTAGCTGTTATTGACAGACAACAGGTGATGGTTGTCTTGGTAATTAGCTGTTATTGACAGACAGAAGATGATGGTTGTCTTAGTAATGAACTGTTATTGACAGACAGAGCTGATGGTTGTCTTGGTAATTAGCTGTTATTGACAGACAGAAGGTGATGGTTGTCTTGGTAATTAGCTGTTATTGACAGACAACAGGTGATGGTTGTCTTGGTAATTAGCTGTTATTGACAGACAGAAGATGATGGTTGTCTTAGTAATGAACTGTTATTGACAGACAGAGCTGATGGTTGTCTTGGTAATTAGCTGTTATTGACAGACAGAAGGTGATGGTTGTCTTGGTAATTAGCTGTTATTGACAGACAGAAGGTGATGGTTGTCTTAGTAATTAGCTGTTATTGAGAGACAGAAGGTGATGGTTGTCTTAGTAATTAGCTGTTATTGACAGACAGAAGGTGATGGTTGTCTTGGTAATTAGCTGTTATTGACAGACAGAAGGTGATGGTTGTCTTGGTAATTAGCTGTTATTGACAGACAGAAGGTGATGGTTGTCTTGGTAATTAGCTGTTATTGACAGACAGAAGGTGATGGTTGTCTTGGTAATTAGCTGTTATTGACAGACAACAGGTGATGGTTGTCTTGGTAATTAGCTGTTATTGACAGACAGAAGATGATGGTTGTCTTAGTAATGAACTGTTATTGACAGACAGAAGGTGATGGTTGTCTTGGTAATTAGCTGTTATTGACAGACAGAAGGTGATGGTTGTCTTAGTAATTAGCACACCAAACACACACACTACACACACACACACCAAAACACACACACCAAACACACACACACACACCAAACAGACACACACACACCAAACACACACACCAAACACACACACACACACACACACCAAACAGACACACACACCAAACACACACACCAAACACACACACACACACCACATACACACACACACCAAATACACACACACACCAAATACACACACACACCAAACACACACACACACACACACCAAACACACACACACCAAACACACACACCACCACACACACACACACACATACACCAAACACACACACACACACACACACACACACACACACACCAAACACACACACATACCAAACACACACACACACACCAAACACACACACACACACCAAACACACACACACACACCAAACACACACCAAACACACACACCAAACACACACACACACCAAACACACACACACACACACCAAACACACACACACACACACACCAAACACACACACACCAAACACACACACCACCACACACACACACACACACATACACCAAACACACACACACACACACACACACACACACACACACACACACACCAAACACACACACATACCAAACACACACACACACACCAAACACACACACCAAACACACACACACACACCAAACACACACCAAACACACACACACACCAAACACACACACACACACCAAACACACACACACACCAAACACACACACACACACACACCAAACACACACACACACACACACACCAAACAAACACACACACACACACCAAACACACACACCAAACACACACACACACACACACACACACACACACACCAAACACACACACACCAAACACACACACACACACACCAAACACACACACACACCAAACACACACACACACCCAACACACACACCAAACACATACACACACCAAACACACACACACACACACACACACACACACCAAACACACACACCAAACCAAACACACACACACACACACCAAACACACACAGACACACACCAAACACACACACACACACACCAAACACACACACACACCAAACACACACACACACCAAACACACACACCAACACACCAAACACACACACACACACACCAAACACACACACACACACACCAAACACACACACACACACCAAACACACACACACACACCAAACACACACACACACACACCAAACACACACACACACCAAACACACACACACACCAAACACACACACACACACACCAAACACACACACACACACACACACCAAACACACACACACACACACCAAACACACACACACACCAAACACACACACACACCAAACACACACACCAAACACACACACCAAACACACACACCAAACACACATACACACACACCAAACACACACACCAAACACACACACACACACCAAACACACACACACACACACCAAACACACACACACACACACCAAACACACACACACACACCAAACACACACACACACCAAACACACACACACACCAAACACACACACACAAAAGATCTGTCTTCTGAGCAGCAGGTGTCCAGACTGACAGGCTAAGCTCTCATCAAATACACAGGCTGAGTCCCAAATGGCACCCTATTCCCTATATAGTGCACTACTTTAGACCAGAGAATGTCACCCTATTCCCTATATAGTGCACTACTTTAGACCAGAGAATGGCACCCTGTTCCCTATTTAGTGAACTACTTTAGACCAGAGAATGTCACCCTATTCCCTATATAGTGCACTACTTTAGACCAGAGAATGGCACCCTATTCCCTATATAGTGCACTACTTTAGACCAGAGAATGGCACCCTATTCCCTATATAGTGCACTACTTTAGACCAGAGAATGGCACCCTATTCCCTATATAGTGCACTACTTTAGACCAGAGAATGGCACCCTATTCCCTATTTAGTGCACTACTTTAGACCAGAGAATGGCACCCTATTCCCTATATAGTGCACTACTTTAGACCAGAGAATGGCACCCTATTCCCTATTTAGTGCACTACTTTAGACCAGAGAATGGCACCCTATTCCCTATATAGTGCACTACATTTGACCAGGGTCAGTAGAGCTCCGGTAAAAAGTAATGTCCTATATAGGGAATAGGGTGCCATTTGGGACGCATTATAAGGGCACTAGGTTCATGGAAGGATACAGGTCCTACTATGGTCTTCCTTCACACAGACTAACAGTCTTTTCATAGAGGTCCTATGCAAACATGTTAGTGTTTTAAAGAGAGCAGTATTGAAACAAGGTTACACAAGGTTAGATCGTCACTTGATTTAATGCTACAGATTAGCCTGTATTGTCTAATGCACCCTAAAGTACATTGTGATGAGCTCCTATTGGGAATAGACTGCAGGTTATTGACTCTTGGTCTGAGAACAGAACGAGCAAAAAGACTAGTGAAAAGTCTTGCTCCATACGTCACTAGTGTACTCTACAGTATATGCTGTAGAAATGCATCCCAAATGGCCCCCTATTCCCTATATAGTGCAGTACGTTTGACCAATGCCCTATGGAGTGCCATTTGGCCCTTGGTCAAAAGTAGTGCACTATATAGGGAATAGGGTGCCATTCTCTGGTCAAAAGTAGTGCACTATATAGGGAATAGGGTGCCATTCTCTGGTCTAAAGTAGTGCACTATATAGGAAATAGGGTGTCATTCTCTGGTCTAAAGTAGTGCACTATATAGAGAATAGGGTGCCATTCTCTGGTCTAAAGTAGTGCACTATATAGGAAATAGGGTGTCATTCTCTGGTCTAAAGTAGTGCACTATATAGGGAATAGGGGGCCATTCTCTGGTCTAAAGTAGTGCACTATATAGGAAATAGGGTGTCATTCTCTGGTCTAAAGTAGTGCACTATATAGGGAATAGGGTGCCATTCTCTGGTCTAAAGTAGTGCACTATATAGGGAATAGGGTGCCATTCTCTGGTCTAAAGTAGTGCACTATATAGGGAATAGGGTGCCATTCTCTGGTCTAAAGTAGTGCACTATATAGGGAATAGGGTGCCATTCTCTGGTCTAAAGTAGTGCACTATATAGGGAATAGGGTGCCATTCTCTGGTCTAAAGTAGTGCACTATATAGGGAATAGGGTGCCATTCTCTGGTCTAAAGTAGTGCACTATATAGGGAATAGGGTGCCATTCTCTGCTCAAAAGTAGTGCACTATATAGGGAATAGGGTGCCATTCTCTGGTCAAAAGTAGTGCCCTATATAGGGAATAGGGTGCCATTCTCTGGTGAAAAGTAGTGCACTATATAGGGAATAGGGTGCCATTTGGTACGCAGACAAACTGTAGCTATAACACTGGAATGGTGCAATAATAATTATACTCTGGTACTGTTTCTTGTAGCCTCCTGTTGAGATTGGCTTTCTTCCATTGAGGGAGGCTGAAGCTGGCAGCAGCAACTGACGGCAGGTCATACCCCTCATAGGGGCTGGAGGGCAGAGGTCAACGCCTAAGAGACAACCCACTATGAACTCCGATCTGAGGGGGGGGTCGGCTGGCTCCTATTATCTGACGTACTAGCTTCGTCCCAAACGGCAGCCTGTTCCCTATATAGTGCACTACTTTTGACCAGGGCTCATAGGGTACATGGATAGTGTTCCATTTGGGATGCAAACACTGCGGACTGTAACCTACCAGCTGATCTCCCTCAGTGTAATAAGAGTTATGCGCGGGGAAGACTTAGCTATTTGGGGGCCCGTTTCAAAATGCTACTGGGGGGGTCCCCTACCCCAAAAAGGGAAATGTTCCCGCATAAATGAAGTTTTATGATGACTAATAACCTGGTATTAAAAAGACCTCTTCGGTTCCTGTGTTTCAGTACAGTTGGGACCCGGAGTAGAGGGGCTGAAATATTCCTGATAAGCTGCTTACTTACCCGAAGGCCCAGACGCGAGCGGGGGCTGCTCACTTGAAGGCACAGGGGCGAGCGGCGGCGTGGGAAATCTCCTTGCGAAGGGTATAGTGGTGGAGGTGGCCCAACCGGTGGGCCTTATAGTCCCTGGACAGGGGAGATATGGCGCCTCTGGGCTTCAGGGGACGCTCATCTGGAAGCTTTACTAAGAGGATGTATGTCAACAGGATTGTGTGGAAAACAACATTGGCTCAGATTATAGAAGGTAAAGCCCCAGTTGAATGTGTTGCAGGTCCAAACAACTGTGGTGCCTGGAAAGGTTTAATAATAATAATAATAATAATAATATATTGTTTACACACAATAAACAACTGCTGCTAAGTCACCATATGATGTTCCTATTGTAATAGCAGGCCTGCAATCGAGCATGAACAAGCCTAAACAAATGCAAAACTTTGGCCCTCGGAAAATACAATTGCTGAGGTCGCCATCTACTGGTAACATTCTGCAGTCACACCCTCCTAATGTTTCCTGACATTTTACATTGCGCATGTTAAAAGGCTGGTGGTGTCTTGTGTCATAGGGTTAGGGTTAGAATCTTATCTCCTATACACCCATGTCATGAGTCAGTAATAACTAAACAACCATTACCTCTGAAATCATCCTGCTGTCATTCTTCCATTTCTGATGGAACAGAAAGTGTCTCCCACAGACAGTTATTATCTGAGGTGCCCAGCCTGGACAAAATAGACACCTCTCTGCCCAGGTAAGAGGAAGAAGACCTGTACAAAATGTAAATGACATTCAATATGAGGCCAACATTAATATGCCTTCAACTGAATGGAGTAGCGTCTAATAATATAGCAGTGCACTACTTTCATATAGCTCTGGTCAAAAGTAGTGCACTATAACGGGGAATAGGGTGCCATTTGGGATGAAAACGTTCTCTTATAAACTCACTTCCCCCTCTACAATACCATTGGAATCCATTCCATCCCTTGAGTCGAGAATTTCAAACAAAAAGGCATGTCTTGGAATTCAGCTGATACAGTCAGGTAGGAAGAGGAATATTCAGCTGATACAATCAGGTAGGAAGAGGAATATTCAGCTGATACAGTCAGCTAGGAAGAGGAATATTCAGCTGATACAATCAGCTAGGAAGAGGAATATTCAGCTGATACAGTCAGCTAGGAGGAGTAATATTCAGCTGATACAGTCAGCTAGGAAGAGGAATATTCAGCTGATACAGTAAGGTAGGAAGAGGAATATTCAGCTGATACAGTCAGGTAGGAAGAGGAATATTCAGCTGATACAGTCAGGTAGGAAGAGGAATATTCAGCTGATACAGTCAGGTAGGAAGAGGAATATTCAGCTTATACAGTCAGGTAGGAAGTTAATATTCAGCTGATACAGTCAGGTAGGAAGAGGAATATTCAGCTGATACAGTCAGGTAGGAAGAGGAATATTCAGCTGATACAGTCAGCTAGGAAGAGTAATATTCAGCTGATACAGTCAGGTAGGAAGAGGAATATTCAGCTGATACAGTCAGGTAGGAAGAGGAATATTCAGCTGATACAGTCAGGTAGGAAGAGGAATATTCAGCTGATACAGTCAGGTAGGAAGAGGAATATTCAGCTGATACAGTCAGGTAAGAAGATGAATATTCAGCTGATACAGTCAGGTAGGAAGAGGAATTCTTATTTTCCTTTTTCAGGAATTATATTTGATATATATTCAATTATTTTATTTGCATGAAATGAGTTATTTCCCATAATTATGAACGTTTTGATAGTTTTATTCCCGATTTTTATAAAAATGATTTAGTGATTGCAAAGAATCTATTGATCTACTGGGATTTTAAAGACAGACTATCTTTCTGTTTTGTCAGCTTAGATTCAAGAGAAATGTATGTTTGTATTAATCTTTTTGCAGACAGTCGTGTTCTTTTGATGAATATATTTGCCATTTTGACAGTATCATTTCGTTACTGTTATCTGCTAGAGATCTCCCTGGCGATGGCTCCTGGACACGCTGCTTGGTCCAGTCTTGGACGTTTTGATAGTTTTATTCCCGAGCTAGGCCTAGCAGAGAACTTACTGTACAGTCTGCATGCCTCCACCTGACAGAGAAAGAGGACCACAAATAACAAATTATTTCCTCTTTCAGCAATGAAACTGCTAGGGCCAGTTTCCCGGACAGAGATTCTCTATTGAGTTTGCTTTTTAGTCCATGACTAGGCTTAATCTGTGTCCCGTGAAACCACCCCCTAATGTTCAATAGTCAGAAATGTCATGGTTGAATCGGTACCTGTGGAAACTCTTGAAATGCCCCAGTGGTCTCTTGGTTTTGATCGGAGGAGCCTCCAATAACAATCACAGGCCTACAGAGAGAGAGGTATCACACAATGACATCAACTGACAAGCTGAGACAACAAGAAATTGGAGTCCTCTGATCATTTTTTGCAGTGTGCGGATAGCATCCCTTCTTTTGAAAGGACCACTGAACATGAGTAGTAGGGTCTTCTGTTTGTGGAGTTCTAGCATACCAGCAGTTCATGTTAGCGTTGGCCATTCCACCAAGTGCATGGATGAGTCCCGGTCCAGACACAACCAGACACGCACCTGGACTGGAGAGGAACAGACAGACAGAGGGACAGACAGGAAGACAGGCAGACACACACACAAAGGGTCAGACAGCCAGGCAGACATAATTAGCAATGCAAAAAAGCTATGAAACGGACCCTCACACACTACACGCTCCTGTAGTCTATGTAAGGGTAGTTAATATCACATGATTTAGGGAGAGCTGGTTTAGTATAGTGTGGAGAGAGTAGTCTCCCTGGGCAGACGGGTCGCTTCCCACATTAACAATGTTTTAACATAGGTCTGGGATTTCAGAGAGGAGAGACAGTATCTCTAAAGCTCTCTCCTAATGAGAATCCTCCTACCGTCCAGTGAGGTAACCAACAGCAGACGCAGCATAGCAAGCCTGTTGGATGACGCATTACAACAACATATCAGTATTACTGGTGTCTCCACAACCAAATCACATCAAAAATGTCATGAGAAGATTCTGAATTCATAAAAAATAAAAAGATGGCTTACGGCTTGTTCATTGCGCATTCACACATACTTGATTCCTGAGGCTTGAGCTGCCATAGCTACTTCAATGACTGGAACACCAACTATTCCAAACATATATTCTACATTCTGTAGAGAGATACGTGTAGATACACTATATTTACATTAAAAAGAAAACAAATTTAGTCATTTAGCAGACGCTCTTATCCAGTGAGTGCATACATTTTCATACTGAATTGTATATGAATTGTTACAATGTAGTTTAGATTTTCTTTGCATTGACACACACTTTGGCATGCATCAACAAGGGAGTTAACATATGCTATTCCACATAAACATCTAAATGTTTTGCTACAACAATATTCATAGTTAGCTATTGTCGTAGTAAATATATTATGTTATAGCTTGGTCTGACTAAAATCTTGTGCATAACCCATCTTGTGTTGGGCCTTTGGATTTAATACAATGCACAAAGACTTCTATCTTGTCGGCCTTATGAGCAGGTGGCTATGGACAACACCCACGCCATAGGTCTCTCAGCTCTCCCAAACTCACGAGTTATTGCTCTGAGGACATACACACACACACCCCCCCACACACACACACATACACACATCATCATCGTTAAACATACACACACATACACACACACACATACACACACATACACACACACATATACACACACATACACACACATACACACACATCATCATTGTTAAGCACACACACACAAAAAACCCCTTCTCTTAGGAACATCTGAAGACAGAGAACCCGACTCAGAGCCAATGCAATGGAGATGACCTCGACCAACTCATCAGGACCAATCGGAAGATCAGAACTACTAGAATCAACCTACTTTATTTTATTGTATAAAATGTCAGCACACAATGTTTTGGGCGCGCTCTCAGATATCTCCCTACGAGGTTGACGAACGGGTCCGTGCACGCTATTTACAGATATCTTTACCTCTGAATAAACTGCCTTATATTATACAATCATCCACCTTGTCCGAAAGTCTCTACTTGGTCTCCGTTCTCCAGTAAACTTGTGATTATCAACAAACTTGGTAGCAGAGGATGGTTTTCTAACTCTGAATTCGGTCCATAAAAGTTGATAGAGACAGGAGACAAGTAAGAGACGGATCTGAAAGGACGGGTGACCTGTCCGCAGGAGCAGCCGGGAATCCAGCTCGCCTCAGGAAACTGATCTAAACGGACGTCAATACAAAGGTAAGCAGAACCTGTTAAAACAAAATCTGCATATTGTATTGTAGGATAAACCCAAATTATGATCAGTAGTACTGGGCGTGAGTATGGATTACTGTGAAATTTATAACATATCTATTATGACTCAAAAGGCACATATGTAAAGATATCTGAATTCTTTAGGTTTTTACTGTTGAAATGTGACTCTCTAGAGAGGAGTCTAGTTACAGTGGTTCACAAGAGGAGGACCGACTTTTATTTCCTGTTGAATTGTGATTCTCTAGTGAGGAGTCTATTTACAGAGGTTTGGTTCACTAGAAATGGACCCTTTTATTTTTTGCTGTTGATATCTGAAATCTTAGGTTTTTACTGTTGAAATGTGACTCTAAGAGAAGAAGTCTAGTTACAGTGGTTTTTTTCCTGTTGAAATGCGGCTTTCTAGTGAGAAGCCTATTACAGTTTTTGGTTCACAAGCGATGGACCCTTTTATTTGATCCACAAGAGAAGGATCTGGTGACTTGATAAAAAGATTCAGATAGTCGGGTTGAGTTAATTCCGTGAGAATCCAAGTCCAGAAAAGGTTCTCCCGACTAGACGCCAGTTGAATGGTTTAAACGACTGGGAGTCTCCTTGAGGAGAATCAAAAAAATAAAAATAAAAATACAAGTTCAGATAGTCGGGCAATTTGGTTGACGTGGCACTCAACTATATGTACTGTGAGGAACTTAAACTGAATTCGTGTGTTGATGCTGATATGTAATGAAAATGTAATTGTTGAAATGATAACCTGAATGTTGTGTAAGATTGGCCGTTTCATGAGACTAACTAGTTGATAACTTTTAAGAGGACCACGGAGTCCTATTTTGCTTGTTATGTAGCCGCTGCGCTAAAAGCTGACTTGAACTTGTTCCCTCTTGTGGAAGTTGGTATTTCCTTAGTTCCTAAAATTAGATTGGTAATTATTTTGGAAGCGCTCGAGTTTGTTAATATATTGTTCCAAAAGGGCGATTCTGATACCTTTTGGGAAAATATATAATAACTCGAATAACTGAAAAACAATAATAACTTTTGCTAAATAATTCCCAAAATTAAATTGGTAATTATTTTAGGAGCGCTCGAGTTTGCTAATATATTCTTCCAAAAGGGCGATTCTGATACCTTTTGGGAAAATATATAATAACTCGAATACCTGAAAAACAATAATAACTTTTGCTAAATAATTCCCAAAATTAAATTGGTAATTATTTTAGGAGCGCTCGAGTTTGCTAATATATTCTTCCAAAAGGGCGATTCTGATACCTTTTGGGAAAGTATATAATAGCTCGAGTACCTGAAAGACAATAATAACTTTTGCTAAATAATTCCTGGGATTAAATTGATGATTGTTTTGGGAGCGCTCGGGTTTGTTAATGTATTGTTCCAAAAGGGCGGTTCTGATACCTTTTGGGAAAATATATAATAATTCGAATAATTGAAAAACAATAATACCTTTTGCAAAATAATTCCTAAGAAAAAAGTATTGAACATTCTTTGTGTACGAGGGTGGGACATCAGAGATAAGTCTGAGTCAGCGCCAAGAATACATTGCTGGTTTCGGCCAGTGACGGGCTAAGTGCACCAAGATAGTCTAAAAAAAAAAACTGTATAACCATGGCAACCACTACCGTCCCAAAACTCAAGTTTAATGAATATCTAGATCAAAAATACAGGATAGAGCGGGAGTGGTGCCGAATGGTTTTTAATTCGATCTAAAAGTTGGTGCGAGAGGAAAAGGCAAATCATCGATCTAAAAAACAGACGGAAGAGTGACCTGAAAATCCTGGAGAAATCAATTATTCGTCTTGGCTCAGGAACCTGATCAGAGCGCGCTCTTCTAAAAAGGTATGCAGAGCCTGTTAAAACGAAATCTTGCATATTGTATTATAGACCAATACCAAATTATGATCAGTAGTACTGAGCGTGAGAATGAATACTTGTTAAATAAATTTCCATCCTAAATGAATTAAGGCATACATGAGATATCTCGTACTGTGATTTATATGAATTAATCTATGTGAAGGCATAGTGGAATCATAGTATAGATCTATGTGGAATTTGCTGTGTTTTATATTTTAACGTGTCTGTGTTATATCTTAAACGTGTAATGAATGATGGGAAGTTATAGTGAGACTTATGAGACCGAACACCAATCTGTGGAATTGAGTGAATTTGACCTAGGGTTTCAGGAACCGGGGACTGGGGAGACTGATATTGAAGTTGTGCATGATTCTAGAACAAGCGTGAGATAACTAAAGCGTGGTGTGTGCTGTGTGTAGAGATTACTGCATTGGTATATGTGACTGGAATTCTGATTCTTATGATAATAATTGCATTACAAATTATATAAATTAGCCTCTTTATATGCGAGGGTGTCATACATGAGATAAGTCTGTATTTGATACCGATAATACATCCAAGATAGAGAAAGCAAGATGGCAGGACCAAACATAACCATACCCAAATTCAATGAATACATAGAACAACGAATGACAGGGAGAGTAATGCCAGGTCCACCAAGGGAGGGAGGTCATATGCCCGCCCTTGATGTGCAACAGATAGAAATGACTGATTATGTGAAGAAATTGACGGAATTTTCTGCAGCACTCTCTTCTCAGGCGCAGAAGGCCCAAGAGGGGGAGCTGTCGGGAAGTACGATGACACTGAAGGTAAACGTGGGAGGCTGGGTGAGGGTTAAAGTCCACAAGAGAAAGTGGCTGGAACCCAGGTGGACTGGACCGTACGAAGTGAAGGAGGTTACTTCACACTCAGTCCAGATCAGAGGTAAATTAGGCGCACACTGACACCATCTAACTCATTGCACACCAGCCCCCACTCCTTCTAGATCACTGACAGAAGTCAGGGCTGATTTGAGCAGCGAGAACCAATCCTGACAACACAATGAAGAAACCCTTATGGGAACAACAATCTCACTCAGGGTGAAGAAGAACTTTTTCCCCCTGGGAGAGATTGGGAGTGTCTGAATGTTTGTATGTATGTTTTCTGATAGGAATTGGACTCCTGCTGGGCACTCCTTATGAGGTGTTGTTCTTTTACATTACATTTGAGTCATTTAGCAGACGCTCTTATCCAGAGCGACTTACAGGAACAAATAGGGTTGGGTGCCTTGCTCAAGGGCACATCGGCAGATTTTTCACCTGGTCAGCTCGGGGATTAGAACCAGCGACCTTTCGGTTGCTGGCACAATGCTCTTAACCACTAAGCTGCCTGCCGCCCCATATGAGTTTAAGGTTGTGGCGTTGTTTGATCATGTGATAAGGTTTAACTTGTAATCGGACCATAACTAAAGTGGTTGTAGAAGTAATGTATAGGTAGGGGAGAGCCAATAGGGGGCTCCATTGAACTATTATGGTTTATTTGGCATTTCAATGGCATAAGGTGAAATCTGTATGCATGAGGGGAATTCGATTATGTATTATTATAGTATTATGGACACTCCGTAATAAATAAACTGAACCAAACAAGACGTTACTACAGCAATAGAGAATAGTTAATGTTGTTACGTTAGTTCTTAAACCCGATGATAGAGGAAAATGCAGAACGCTGTTAGAGTGTGTTTTATTTAAGCTACTAGGGTGTTTGAGACGGAAGGGCTGGCTAGACGGGGGTGATGACGTGGCTGGATGTGCGACGTGAAAGTATTTACTTTGTGAGAATCGTAGAGGTTGTGGAGTGACTGGCGATGTCCCTGGTTCGAACACAGGTAGGGACAGTAGACAAAGCTTTCGCAGTGGGGCTATATACCTAGATTACTATGTGGATGTGAAAGGTTGAATTAGATAGCTTAAATAGAAGTATTCTAGACAAGTCTATGAAAATATGTTATAAGGTTACCATGCTCTCTCCCCGAAGGAGCAAGGGGAGGGTGAGAGACAGTACAGTTCGGATGGTAGGAACATCATTAAATGTATGCTAATCAACGATAGCAAGTATTTGTTTTATTAATTAGGGCATAATCAGAGAGAACAGTTAGATAAATTGAATAGCGAACTGAAATGGGTTAGCGGGGAAATACAAGATAGATGGACCATTTTGAAACGATAATTTATTTTGGTTAGGATGAAAGTATGCATTGGCTGTTGTGCTGGGGAATGGCGCCAGCCTGTAGTGGGTTATGGATTTGTTACATAAACTTATATTTTGGACTGGGGTGATAAAATAGGCTACAATTGTAGCATAATCAGAAAAAAGACACAATTTAATGTGAATTAGTTATTACAATTGTTGTTGATAGTTGTTACGGTTATTATCATTGATCCAGTAATGATATAAGGATAGTAGAGGAAGGCAGGGGATTTAATCTCATTTAGGGAAGTTATATTAGGAAGAAAATACCATTAAATGAGGGAACATTTGATGTAACTGTGATTGTATTGGCTAAAAACTCAAATATGACATATACAGGGAGGACAGGAACAATAGAAGGGAAGACAGGTTTTTCTAGGGGGTTGAATAAATAATTGATAAATGGATCATTTGAGATGAGATCACATGTAGCAAAGTTAGGGTAATCAATTAAATAATCATAGTATACTCGAGGAATTTTGAGTGGTTTAATGGATTAGTTAGGAGGAATTAGAATGATACAAACAATTATTGATGGGTTAAGACTGGGGATAACCAGGAGAAAGAGATTAGCTCATCTCGTTGGAATGTTGCCCAGGGCTAGGGGAGCAGTAGTGAAGTTAGGCCGTATTTAGGTCATAAAAGTGAGCTACCAAATTAGGGCCTGGCTATTTGTGGTTGTTTTTCAAATTGGGTTTTCAAATAAAAAACAACACACCTAGTATGATGTTTATAAAGCCTTGTTTCAATTTTGGGGGGTTTTCAGCAGGTCAAGGGTTATAGGTCTTAAAGGTGCACACAGTGAATTTTATGGATTTTTTTTAGGTTTTGGCTGAGTTTGGGGTATATATGATTTCTTATGAGAATGAATGTCATGAGGACTTAATGAACACTTGGGATAACTAACATTTATGAAATATTTAGAATAATGGTAATTGTTTAGTATACTATGGGATTAAACAGTTCGTTAAATGATTTCAATGGCCTCTGAACTCTGTTTTAACATTCTGGTGTTAATTAATCATCCACACTAGTACATTCTAAAGGCATGAGAGGAAGATTTTAGCATAGTTTATTTTACTAAGTTGAGGGTAATTTATAGTACTGTGAAAATTGTGAAGAAGATTATAATTTGGTAATAATATATTTGATTTGAACCATAAATAACAGAAGAGAGAGTGGAGGAATGGCAATTGGATAATGAAATACCGATATTAACTAAAGTGATTGTTTAGGTAGGTGGTAATATTGACACATGGCCAAATCATGTGTCAAAGAGGGGGATGGTTGGATTAAATATTAAATATATACGAAGGAGAGGACAAAATACTTTAAAAAAACATGTATGATAGTTTATTAACCACACCTGTATGTCAGAGGTTTTGTGCCCCACAGGTGAACTAAAGGAGAAGGTGACCCACTCTATCTAACCAGGAGACTGAATCAGGCCTGGCGGGAAGGGCCCTACCAAGCACTGCCTTTGCCAGCAGAAAAGCTGAGAGATCCATCTGGGTGCATGTCACACACTGTACAAAACCAGCTACACCTGACGAACAAACACAGAGTTAGGAGAAAGATCCGATCACCACTATGGTCCGGGGGTTGCCTCCTTAACGAAGATTCCCTTACCCTGTCTGATCATCCCTGTGTGAGTTCGATAGAAGGTAAAGCAATGGGTTGGCCTCTGGCATCTGACATGTTCTCAGGGCAAGGGTGGGGATTCACAGGTCTCCCGACGGTAGGTAGCTGTCTGATTGTGGGGGCCATATTCCTAACACACACGGACCCTCCTGTTTCAGCCAGAAGTGGTAGTTAACCTAACACAAGTTGAAAAAGCATAGGAGACAGCTAGACGTAGGGAGAGGGGAAATTCTAGAGTAAACCTCTCTGAGGGAGGTAGTGAGACCGGGGCTGTGATAAAGATAGTGCAAAACTATAGACCTGGAGGAAGTAGTACAGGTGGAAACGGGGTATAGAAATCTTAACCTGTGGTTGGAATGGATTCAGTATACGGCAACAACTATGTCTAAAGAAGACTGTTTTGCCTGTGGGACAGCCAAACCAGGGTTAACAACTACTCCGTTCCCCTTGACAGGCTTTAACTCTCTGTCAGGTTTTTCCTCCATGCAAGCCACCTGGGAATGTGGTGAAAGAGTCTTATGGTAACTTGCACTATCTGTTTCCCCCGATAACAAAGTCATCCCGACCTGGGTTGCCTCAGTTTGAAGTCACAGGGGATTCTAAATTGTTTTTCTAGTCTAATCTCTCCTCTTTGTTGCAGCAAGAGGATTATAGGAGCCAAAACCAGGCCCGTGCTGACATCTGATGGATGTGTGGTGATAACTGATTGTGAACTCACCTACATACGCAAACAATCAAACGTGTCAGAGATTGGTGAGTTGTCACATAGAAAGTAGGACCTCCTCCCGGGAGCCTTTGATGAAAGGATATATATTGATGGGATCCACAATCAGATCGCAGCTGAGTTTGAATCAAGTATTTTCTGATGGTCAACAATTAATAAAAATGTAGATTGGATAAATTATATTTAATATAACCAGCAAAATATTTATAAACTACACTCGTGATGCAATAAAGGGATTAGCTGAGCAGACAGCGGCAACTAGCTTAATGACATGGCAGAATAGAATAGCTTTAGATATGCTTTTGGCTGAGCGGGACGGGGTTTGTGTTCTGTTTGGATATATGTGTTGTACTTTCATCTCCAACAATATAGCACCGGACGGGCCTGTGACCAAAGCGCTTGAGTGACCATCACCACGCTGGCGAACGAACTGGTTAAGAACTCTGGTATTGATAGCTCCATAAACGATTGGTTTGATAACATATTTGGTAAATGGAAAACTATTGTTGTGACTATTCTGGGTGAAGTTATGGCCTCTATGGGTATACTTGTTCTTTGTGGATGTTGCCTTATTTCCTGGCTGAGTGACTGGTTTGGTGAGTACTCTTCTATGGTGGTTACTGGATTTCTGACCCTAGTAATTGTGTTTTTGCTGTTAATGTGTTGTGCTGCTTGCATCGTCCCTTGTCTCAGGAGGTCAGTGGTAGGAGTGGTGCAGGCGTCAGGTATGATGCTGTTGTTACCGGCCCAGGATGATGCAGGTGACTCTGCTACTGACTCTGAGACCAAGCTGGATGATCCATGTTTTGCCTAGTAAAATACATACACGCATTTATTTTCAGTTCTTGCTCATTTATTACCTTATGTTTTTACTAACCACTGTGATTGTTTATTCTTCCTGATGTGAAGGTAAAGGATTCCTGGGTGGCTGGTAGCCAACTCAGTACATGTTAGGTGTAGGGGAGGAATAGAGGGTTAAAATTATTATTTTTATTTTCTATTAACATTAAATGTTGTGATTTAATTTCCATATCCTGTTATTCTTAAGGGTGATTATACTCTGTTTAGAGTGACACCATAAAATTGTTGGGTTTTATTTTTTGGATCTGTATGTGATGAATAGCTTGGAAGGAATGCATTAATGAGGAGCACTGTACTGATATGGATTGTTTCACATAACAGGCCGATAAGAACACTCTCTCTTTGTTGTCTGTGAAACTGCCCTTGAACATGGGTACATGGAGTACAGTTTTTGGGGGCTCGTCCTTTTGGGTGCTGACTGTTGTACTATTAATAAAAACGTTGATAGAATTAACTGCATACATTAATGTTAAAAATTAGGCAATTGGACACAACAAGGTTTTGAGGCGGTGCATGGCCAGTTGGCTGCAACCTCTCTCATGGCTTTCCAAAATCGTATTGCTGTCGACATGCTCCTGGCTGAAAAAGGAGGAGTATGTGCTATGTTTGGTGAACAATGTTGTACCTTTATTCCCAACAATACAGCCACAGATGGCAGTTTGATAATTGCCCTGGAAGGGTTACAAACTCTTAATGGTAAGATGAAGAGCCACTCAGGGGTGGACACTTCAATGTGGGACTCTTGGATGGATGCGTTTGGTAAATATAAAACGCTTGTTTCTTCTATACTTGTATCCATCTTAATTTTGCTGCAATTCTAGTGCTTTGTGGATGCTGTTGCATTCCATGCATACGGACGCTGACAACCAGGATTATAACCACCGCTATTGATCCACATCCTGCAGATAACGGTCAGATGTTTCCTTTGCTTGCTATTGACGATGCTGACCAAGGATATCTGGATGATGAATAGCATTTAAGCTTTTTGTCACGTCTCTTGTGAGACGTGAAGAGGGGGAATCAAAACTTTATCTTCTGATAAAGTTTTCCCTATTTTGCCAATTACACTGTTAGCTTGTGTCACGTCTTAAGTTTTCCTTCTTTACTGTTACTTGGTCACGTCTCTGGGGAGACGTGAAGAGAGGGATTTGTCGTAGTAAATATATTATGTTATAGCTTGGTCTGACTAAAATCTTGTGCATAACCCATCTTGTGTTGGGCCTTGGGATTTAATACAATGCACAAAGACTTCTATCTTGTCGGCCTTATGAGCAGGTGGCTATGGACAACACCCACGCCATAGGTCTCTCAGCTCTCCCAAACTCACGAGTTATTGCTCTGAGGACATACACACACACACCCCCCCACACACACACACACACACACACACACACACACACATCATCATCGTTAAACATACACACACATACACACACACACATACACACACATACACACACACACACACACATATACACACACATACACACACATACACACACATCATCATTGTTAAGCACACACACACAAAAAACCCCTTCTCTTAGGAACATCTGAAGACAGAGAACCCGACTCAGAGCCAATGCAATGGAGATGACCTCGACCAACTCATCAGGACCAATCGGAAGATCAGAACTACTAGAATCAACCTACTTTATTTTATTGTATAAAATGTCAGCACACAATGTTTTGGGCGCGCTCTCAGATATCTCCCTACGAGGTTGACGAACGGGTCCGTGCACGCTATTTACAGATATCTTTACCTCTGAATAAACTGCCTTATATTATACAATCATCCACCTTGTCCGAAAGTCTCTACTTGGTCTCCGTTCTCCAGTAAACTTGTGATTATCAACACTATACCAGTGCAATGACCTTTGGCACACTTTCACAACTCGTAGTGCTACATTCTCACTGCCAAGGACATGATCAGCGACTAATATATTCTTAGCAACACGGTTACACAGTATAACACTGTTTTATATAAATTGCACACACTTTACCTGAGCTTTTAGTGCCTCTGCAATGAGCTGAGCCCCAGTCACATCTTCCATTATTATTGTCGAGAAATCTGTTCAAAGTGCAAACGAGGTTAGCAAGGAATTCTTGGACTTGTTGTTCAGTAGCTTATAAATCGTGTTTAGATCTCTTGCAAATCATTAGTTTTTGTCTGCTTTCCAGCATGCATTACATGAGTAGCTACAAGCGATAGGTATTTTGATAGCCACTTACTCCACAAAGTTAAAATTTGAGTGACAGGATTTCTTCTGGCACTACTGCTCCTGTCTTAAAGTATAACACGTTTTAATACCACTTCCGGGTTCACGGCCAATCACATGAGCCGTGCTTCTTCTTCGTCTTCTTTTTCTTCTTCAGTGGGGTTTATAGGCAGTCGGCATCCAACGTTATGGTGCATTACTGCCCCCTGCTGTACTGCAGTGTGGACATGAGCCGTGCAAGAGCAGTCATGAATATTTAATAAACTACTAGCCTTTTCCTTTTTGTATTGCAAGAAATACATAACAAGCCCTCATTATGTGTTTATAACTGCACTTAACTTAACACTTAACTCAATTAAGTCATTATGAGTGTATGACAGTATGAACAAAAAATGTATGCACTCACTAACTGTAAGTCGCTCTGGATAAGAGCTTCTGCTAAATGACTAAAATGTAAAATGTAAATGACTTGAGTGTATGCATTATAGATATAGGCTTCATAGAAAGTGTTACAAATGTTCTCCTGTCATCTTATAGGAGATCCATTCATGGATTTAGTTATGGCTTGAGAATGTGACTGGTCTACAGAGTTTTCTCCTTTATGTCTGTCTTTATATATATATATATATATATATATATATATGGCACCCTTTTTTATATGTGACAACAACTTTTCTGTATTATGTGTATTTCCACAATCAATAATAATAAACGGTACTTCACTATGAATACTTTTGACTATGTGGTTTGAAGTACTTTACCGTTATCGTGCACAAACATTAAGACTATTATAGACAGAAATCAATGCAGTAATGTTTTATTAAATAAAGGCTCTGATTAAAATATAATATTAATGAAATCAGGCATTTAGCTAATTCTTCTTCCCAGAAGCTCCTCTGAATGGTTTGGAGATGGCTCTGGAGAGAGCGTGTAACACCCTGACTATGAGAGGGCGTTTACGGGACTGGGACTCCTGGGGAGCAGGGGCCGGTGTGGTTGTCAGGTCCTCCTTGGGAGGGGAAGTGGATGGAACCTCTGGAACCTCACACTCAGCATCTGTCATAAGAACATTTCATAATCAGAAAATGAATGTGTGTGTTTGTGTCTGTCCGTCTGCCTGTCTGTCTGCCTGCCTGTCCGTCTGCATGTCTGTCTGTCTGCCTGTCCGTCTGTCTGTCTGCCTGTCCATCTGCCTGCCTGTCTGTCCATCTGCCTGTCTGTCTGTCTGCATGTCTGTCCGTCCGTCTGCCTGTATCTGTTGTCACTGTTTTAACAAGCTTGTCATAGGGTGATATATCAATAAAACATCGATGCTTATCACTTACCCTGTGAAATATGAGTCTCTCTGAGACGTTTGGGGTGGCTCTTCGGTTCCCCTTTTGTCTTGAACAGCTGTTGACAAAACACATCAGGACAACTGAGCCTGTGTAAAATACAGAGTGTGCATCCCAAAAGGCACCCTATTCGCTATGTAAGGCACTACTTTTGACAAGGGCCCATAGAGCTCTGGTAAAAAGTAGTGCACTATATAGGGAATAGGGTGCCATTTGGGACATAGCCATTGACTCTCTCCCATGTGTATTAGGATTGTATTACAGCGTCCTCACTCAACCTCCTCAAGACAATGACAACAGTATTGTTCTAATGCTGAGAGACAATAGGTGTGTAGTGAATCTGTAGGGTAAATGTCAGCCCTGCCTTACAGAGGTAATCTCAAAACACAGAGCACCCTACCTTAATCATGATCTTTGGAAACGTATGCATTTTCGGTAGGAAATGCCACTTCCTGTTCTTCTTAGTCTCTTCCCCTCTGGCAGAGGGAAGGCGGGCCATGCCGTCAGCCTTTACATCAGCCGGGCTAAGGCTCCTGGCAGGGAATTCCTCAGTAGCATTAAGGTCAGCTACAACACCATGAATGATGTCACTTGCGGCATTGCTGGTGTCTGAGTGAGAAGAGCACGCTAGTGTGACCGACCTGTGTACAATAACTGGGAGAAGAGGACGCAGCCATGGAAGTTAGTCACTGCATCCCAAATGGCATTCTCTTCACTTTATAGTGCACTACTTTTGACCAGGGCCCATAGGGTCTGGTCAAAAGTAGTGCACTAAATATGGAATAAGGTGCCATTCTGGACACAACCAGTGAATTTTAATTAAGTCCTATGCAGATGAAAATAGATACTTTCACTTACCATCCTCCATTGCAGACTTGGACCCATAAGTCAGGCTGTCCATCACCACGTCTGTCATCAACTTGATGACCTGATCCAAAACCATTTCAGCCGAGGGTGGCATAGGCCTTCCCATACACTGCCCCAGGAGTCTCCTAACAGAAGTCTGGGCAAAGTTGTAAATGAGCTCTGAGGCATCGTCCTTTGACAGCTTCCTCAGGGCTGGCTTAGGCAGCGCTGGTTGAGAGAGGCTTCTGTGGCCAGCCATGGATTGAAGCTGGCGGCTTATGGTTATCTCCAGAATGAGACCGTGGACCTTTGCGATCAGGTTGTCAGACGCACCTTGAAGGGCTTCAACTGACAGGAGCCTATCCAGATTTTCTTCTGCTGAAGTCATCTCTGGGTCGTCCGTCTTCAATGTGTCCATTATAGTTTTCACTATGATATTGGTGTCAGATATGTTTATTTCTTGTTGGCTCACAAGCGTTGACCGTGAACCTGTCTCGTCCATTGCGATAGAGGTATGGGATTCTGTCCTTGTGATCTCATCGGCAGCGCTCATGTCAGGCAACTGGTCAAGGCTCTCCAGTAAAGAGTCTAACATGTTAGTGGCTATCAGACACTCCTGCCCAACAGATGAACTCTCAGAGTTGGCCACTCTACACTTGATCTCATTTAGGATCAAGCTGAGCATCTTCTTTGCAGTTTTGCTAAAGCCTTCTTGGCTGACTGCCACTGTTACGTCTTTTAGAGCCACAAGAGGTTTGCAACTTTCACTCAATCCACTGCCGTGGAGAGGAGAGGCTCTCTTCAAACTGTTGTTGCTCACAACTGACATACTCCTGGTGGGCAGAGTGACATCCTCACTGCATGTGTCAATTACATGGTGGTCTGTTGAAGAGCCACTTGAAGACACAAGGGCTTTAGACCTTTTAGCCAAACAGACTTTTGACAAAGGCTTCTCACTTCTCACAGACGGATGGCGGCTCCTGTCCTCAACAAGAGCAGTGTCAGGGGACTTAATGCGTCTGAGTGTCTCCACAGGGGTGGAGTCCAGCACATCTTTGGCTGTGGTGACTGACACTGGTGGAAAAGAGAAAAAGATGTTCAGTCTATCCTTTACTCTGTGGTACATGGTTTGAGCAGCATCCAATAAGTTGTCAAAGACAACTCTGGGTTTGAGCTGGGACTCCAGCTTTTTCTCTCCTAGTGGGAAGGAGTCTGCGTCGTCCACAGTGTACTGGGATACACTTTCAAGGTCTTGCATGATAATATTTACTATATCTTCGGCTGTAGAAACCACATGGTGTGAGAAGGTGGTGCTAGGCATGCCCTGTAGCAAAGAATGGTTGGCTTTGCTAGCAGCTCTGAGAATGGTCTCACTCACAATGTGTTTGGCCTTAGCTCGGAACTCAGTACTGTAAAAGCTCTGGATGGAAATGTTAGAGGTTCTGCTGGCTGCACTAAGAGATCGCATGAGTGTGGGGATCTCGGCTGACGTCACATCACTCAAAATGGTGAGGTCCTCCAATTTCGAAATTATCGAGTCCAACTTCTGGTTGAAGTCGAAGGATGAATTTGTCTTGCTCTCCCCAACGGAAGCGGAGCAGTCTTCCTTTGATGTGTCCACCCTCAGCACCGAGATCACCTGTTTGATTACCCCTTTAGTGCAGGTGTCGAGGGTGAGCTGGTGGGCTGAGGACTTAGAAGGGGTCTTACTGTCTGTCTTCTGTACAGGAGATTCCTCCACAGTGGCCTCAGTTACAGGAGATACCTCCACAGTGGCCTCAGTTACAAGTAGTCCAGTTGCAGAGAGCTCAATTTGCACAGGAATATATTTTCCCTCAGTGAGATGGTTGGAGGTGAACAGCTTCCTTAGTTTGTCCAGGGTTTTGGTGTAAATCTTCTGGGAACCTGAACTCACTTCCACCCAGAATATTTTGCGACCTGGTTTCGTACGCTTGGAGGCCTTATTGACCTCATATACCTCATGCAGGTCGGAAATAATTCCACCAAAGAGATCAGAGGATGCCTCCTCAATATTCTCTGAGGAAACATGGACAGATAGGATTTCCGACAGTTTCCCACAAGTGTCGGTTTTATCCAGCGCAGCAGTATATGTCACAGCTGCATCCTGAATGACCTGAGTGATGCATTGCTCAGCTTTGACAATATACTCCTCCACTGGCTGACCAAGGAGGATGTCAACTTTATCAGCAGGGCGCTCCTTCTGAATACTCACATTCTCCTCTGATGGGCATGGGTTGTTGAAGATAATGCTCTCAGTGACCATCTTAGAGGAGGCGAGAGATGAGTCGAGAAGCAGAGATCTGTATATTGTCGAGGTGGACATCTCTGGGTGCTTTATCACAGCAGCCTCCTCCAAAATGGCCGACGGGCCCTGGAGGATGTCAGAGATATCCATGTCCTCAATGGTCTCTACCAGAGACGATAGTAGGTCTCTGGCTGCCAGGTTGGTAGGTCTCTGGTTCTCGAGCTCTGTTTTGATTGCTTGACAGGCAGTTGCCAGAGCAACAACAGAGCGAGAACACAACTGCTTCAAGGTGGAGTCAGAACACGATGATGACAGATCTGTCATGGACATGGTGGAGAGTTGACTCTCAGAGACAAACGGGCTGAGTTTGACAGACACCTGTCTGACCAAGTCCCCAGCAAGAGCTCTCTTATCTATTGCTCCACTAGCTGAGTTGTGGGAGCAGGCACTCTGTGGCCTTGACGGGTTCCTGTTATCCAAAAATCCTGTTGTCCAAAAAACCTCAAGTACAAGATCCACAACATCGGATGACACTTCTGTCATTCTGTTGTCAGACAGAAATGTACTTGGATGAATGGTGCCTGCATTCACAGTCCAGTCGCAAATGGAGTTGTTGGACTGACTCTGGACTAGTGGAACTAGACAGGTTTCACTTTGACCTTGGCCAAAGAGCTCTGCCATTTTGAGCAGAACTGATCTTAAGACCTTCGACTTGGAAATGTTCAGCAGTGGGTCGTTGTTGGACAGTCTGGTGGATGGTCTGCTAGCCGATCTGTGAACCACTAGGCTTTGTATTTCTGCCGAAATGGCAGTTAGAAAATAGGTCAAGGGGCTGGTCGCTCTCCCCTCATTTCCTCCGTTGGCTTTAGCCTTGATGATGCTATCTATGATGATGACTATGACCTGTCCAGCCAGAGGACCCAAGATGGCCTCAAGCTCCCTCTCTAACTCAAGGGGAGACTTGTGGCCGAGCGCAATATGCTCTATGGCATGGGAATACATCTTAGAAGTCGCCATGCTTAGCATCTCTTGGACAAACTGTTGACTTGCTGAGATACTTCCAGTCAGCGGATCTAGAGTTCCCTGACTGACACTTCGCATTAGCTCAGCCAATCTGGAGGTGAGAAGGTTTATAACCAACTCGACAATACCCATCATTAACTTGCCGTCCGTTGATATTTCGCTAAGTCTGTATTTCTCCTGTCTACTTCGTTTCGGCGGCAGTACGATGTCACTCTGCGACTGGCCGCTCTGGACCATGTCGAAGACAGAGTCCTCAGAGATTCCAAACACAGATCTCAGTGGTGCTGAGTGTAGTCTGTGTCTCATCTCTCTATCGCTACCCTCAAGTGAGGAGACATATCGCTCTTCGTTCTCACTCAGCAAAGAGGTCATGGACCTGCAGAATGCACAACAGAAATGAATAGTACATGGTAACAAAATAAAAAATATGATCCAAGACTTTGGGACACAAACTCAACCTTGTTATTGTTATTCAAAGGAAGCATTGTGAACCATCTCAAACCACACTCAGACCAAACATTAACATTTAGAGTAAACTTTTTAGAGTGGTTGTGTAGTATCTAAGTAGTATTTCTCACTAAGTGGATCTGGAATAGATATTTGTACCTATAACAGGAAAGACCTGCAAAAAGAGGAGGGGATAGAGCTAGGTACCTGTGAGAGGCATGGATAGGGCTAGGTACCTGTGAGAGGAGTGGATAGGGCTAGGTACCTGTGAGAGGAGTGGATAGGGCTAGGTACCTGTGAGAGGAGTGGATAGGGCTAGGTACCTGTGAGAGGAGTGGATAGAGCTAGGTACCTGTGAGAGGAGTGGATAGGGCTAGGTACCTGTGAGAGGAGTGGATAGGGCTAGGTACCTGTGAGAGGAGTGGATAGGGCTAGGTATCTGTGAGAGGCGTGGATAGGGGTAGGTACCTGTGAGAGGAGGGGATAGGGCTAGGTACCTGTGAGAGGCATGGATAGGGCTAGGTACCTGTGAGAGGAGTGGATAGGGCTAGGTACCTGTGAGAGGAGTGGATAGGGCTAGGTACCTGTGAGAGGAGTGGATAGGGCTAGGTACCTGTGAGAGCAGTGGATAGGGCTAGGTACCTGTGAGAGGAGGGAATTGGGCTAGGTACCTGTGAGAGGAGTGGATAGGGCTAGGTACCTGTGAGAGGAGGGGATAGGGGTAGGTACCTGTGAGAGGAGTGGATTGGGCTAGGTACCTGTGAGAGGAGTGGATAGGGCTAGGTACCTGTGAGAGGAGGGGATAGGGCTAGGTACCTGTGAGAGGAGGGGATAGGGCTAGGTACCTGTGAGAGGAGTGGATAGGGCTAGGTACCTGTGAGAGGAGGGGATAGGGGTAGGTACCTGTGAGAGGAGGGGATAGGGCTAGGTACCTGTGAGAGGAGGGGAAAGGCGTGGGAGTGCGTGTGCTGCAGGCGGTTCTGGCGCTGGTGCACTTGCTGGGTCCTCCACTACAGCTGAATCTGACGCTGCGGCCAAGAGAGGTCACCTCTCCTGCCTCATTACTTCCTGATCCAGAAGAGCTTGGCCAATCAGAGAGCTCTATCTGCATGGTGAGGTCAAGGGCGGGAACAACCACAGTGGATGTAGACTCCATCACCCATGCTACAATATCCATGCACTTGGCACTAAACTCATGTCTGCTCATCTGCAATGTTAAAAGACCATACAGAGTTAGTTTGTTAAAGGGGCTGCACTGATATAAAACTTAGAACCATTTACTCAAACTTGTCAATTAAAGCAGTGGTTCAGGATTAAAGGTCCTGCAGGATTTCCACAAATGAATGTTTGGTCCATTTTACCAACATTAACTACTTTAGAGGTGACTATAACTCACCCCGGCACGCATATTCTCACTCAGCAGATTCCAATGGCTGAAAAGTAAATAAATGCAAGTACACAATGAATTACATTACCTCTATTCTCTTAGACTACGTTATGAATGGACATTACCTCTATTATCTTAGATTACGTTATGGATGGAAATTACCTCTATTATCTTAGATTACGTTATGGATGGACCTCTATGGAACTAGGCCACACCCAGACATCCCTGATTGGTTATTTGGTCCGTTGAGTCCTTTGTATTTGCCCGAGACTATAGGAGACTCTCAATCTCCTCACCTCCTTCTCAAAACCCATTGGATGAGAAGGTCAGAAGGGCGGGACCTCTGGCTTTCTCATCCAATGGGTTTTGAGGAGGCGAGAAGAGAGGACACGAGGAGTATGCAATTGAGACAGGGAACATATCTAGGGGATGCATGGGGAAGCCAAAGAGCAACTTACTCGTCCTTCATGTCCTGCACAAAGGTGTGTAGGTCTGGGTAGCTTCTCTTTCCCCTGCTGAGGGTGAGGCTGGTCTGGGAGGTTGCATCCTTGTGGGTCACGGTAGTGAAGGTCACCACTGCAGCCTGATGGCGACAACAGAAAGCAGAGTTAGGCTGGAATTCAATTTCGCGTCATTAAAACACAAAATATCTAAATGAAATTTCATACATGTAATAGAAAAATACATCATACCTCCTGTGACTGAGATGGGATGGCAACAGCCTCGTCAATCTCACTCTCTCCTTCGACCTCCTGCGACTGAGATGGGATGGCAACAGCCTCGTCCATCTCAATCTCTCCTTCAACCTCCTGCGACTGAGATGGGATGGCAACAGCCTCGTCCATCTCAATCTCTCCTTCAACCTCCTGCGACTGAGATGGGATGGCAACAGCCTCGTCCATCTCACTCTCTTCTTCAACCTCCTGCGACTGAGATGGGATGGCAACAGCCTCGTCCATCTCAATCTCTCCTTCAACCTCCTGCGACTGAGATGGGATGGCAACAGCCTCGTCCATCTCACTCTCTTCTTCAACCTCCTGCGACTGAGATGGGATGGCAACAGCCTCGTCCAACTCAATCTCTCCTTCAACCTCCTGCGACTGAGATGGGATGGCAACAGCCTCGTCCAACTCAATCTCTCCTTCAACCTCCTGCGACTGAGATGGGATGGCAACAGCCTCGTCCAACTCACTCTCTCCTTCAACCTCCTGCGACTGAGATGGGATGGCAACAGCCTCGTCCAACTCACTCTCTCCTTCAACCTCCTGCGACTGAGATGGGATGGCAACAGCCTCGTCCAACTCACTCTCTCCTTCAACCTCCTGTGACTGAGTTGGGGTATCTGTCTCTAGAACAGCCTCATCCAACTTGGTCAGTCTCTCAGCCTCTCTGTGATCTTTATGGGATCTAGATAGAGAAAAAGGAATCTCTCTTAGGTCACTGCTATAATGTGAGTGTGAGGATGTGTTCCCATTATAGAATTAGAATCATAGAATTAGAATGAATCATTCTAGAATTAGAATAGATATATAGAATAGGCTCCAATACTCTTGAGATGACTCGGCCTATCCAGAGCCAAATATTTAGAGAATTCTGCCAACTTTTAAAAGGACTCCATGTTAGCGCCTTGGAGCCTTTCATTTATCCTTTCATTATAAGTACATTCTAATTATAGATGTTCAGTTACATAGCATTGTTTAAAATGTCAATATTGCCCATGGGGAGCCAGCTGTCATATGGATATCTACTGTGTCATGTAATGTATACATAAACTCAGCAAAAAAAGAAACGTCCCTTTTTCAGGATCTTTCAAAGATAATTCCTAAAAATCCAAATAACTTCACAGATCTTTCATTGTAAAGGGTTTAAACACTGTTTCCCATGCTAGTCCCCTGTAGCTCAGTTGGTAGAGCAAGGCGCTTGCAACGCCAGGGTTGTGGGTTCGTTTCCCACGGGGGGCCAGTATGAAAATGTATGCACTCACTAACTGTAAGTCGCTCTGGATAAGAGCGTCTGCTAAATGACTAAAATGTAAAATGTTGTTCAATGAACCATAAACAATTAATGAACATGCACCTGTGGAACGGTCATTAAGACACAAACAGCTTACAGACGGTAGTTATGAAAACTTAGGACACTAAAGAGGCCTTTCTACTGACTCTGAAAAACACCAAAAGAAAGATGCCCAGGGTCTGCCACTGCGAAGATGCCCGTACGTGGTCTGCCACCGTCATGTCTCCCTGTAGCGCTGTCTTAGGCGTCTCACAGTACGGACATTGCAATTTATTGCCCTGGCCACATCTGCAGTCCTCATGCCTCCTTGCAGCATGCCTAAGGCATGTTCACGCAGATGAGGCCAGGGCAATAAATTGCAATGTCCGTACTGTGAGATGCCTAAGAAAGCGCTACAGGGAGACAGGATGGACAGCTGATCGTCCTCGCAGTGGCAGACCACGTGTAACAACACCTGCACAGGATCGGCACATCCGAACATCAAACCTGCGGGACAGGTACAGGATGGCAACAACAACTGCCCGAGTTACACCAGGAATGCACAATCCCTCCATCAGTGCTCAGACTGTCCGCAATGGGCTGAGAGAGGCTGGACTGAGGGCTTGTAGGCCTGTTGTAAGGCAAGTCCTCACCAGACATCACTGGCAACAACGTCGCCTATGGGCACAAACCCACCGTCGCTGGACCAGACAGGACTGGCAAAAAGTGCTCTTCACTGATGAGTCGCGGTTTTGTCTCACCAGGGGTGATGGTCGGATTCGCGTTTATCGTCAAAGGAATGAGCGTTACACCGAGGCCTGTACTCTGGAGCGGGATCGATTTGGAGGTGGAGGGTCCATCATGGTCTGGGGCGGTGTGTCACAGCATCATCGGACTGAGCTTGTTGTCATTGCAGGAAATCTCAACGCTGTGCGTTACAGGGAAGACATCCTCCTCCCTCATGTGGTACCCTTCCTGCAGGCTCATCCTGACATGACCCTCCAGCATGACAATGCCACCAGCCATACTGCTCGTTCTGTGCGTGATTTCCTGCAAGACAGGAATGTCAGTGTTCTGCCATGGTCAGCGAAGAGCCTGTATCTGTTGGATTGGAGGGTGAGGGCTAGGGCCATTCCCCCAAGAAATGTCTGGGAACTTGCAGGTGCCTTGGTGGAAGAGTGGGGTAACATCTCACAGCAAGAACTGGCAAATCTGGTGCAGTCCATGAGGAGTAGATGCACTGCAGTACTTATTGCAGCTGGTGGCCACACCAAATACTGTAACTTTTGATTTTGACCCCCCCTTTGTTCTGTTAGTCACATGTCTGTGGAACTTGTTCAGTTTATGTCTCAGTTGTTGAATCTTGTTATGTTCATACAAATATTTACACGTTAAGTTTGCTGAAAATAAACGCAGTTGACAGTGAGAGGACGTTTCTTTTTTTGCTGAGTTTATATCTCAATGTCCCAACTCTATAAATACATAGCTCTGGGCCTACCTCTCCATAGGCGGTGACCTTTGACCTACTACTGAATCTGTATCTTTAGGCCTTGGTGATCCTGTAACCAGTCACAAATGTGTCATTAGTGTAAATCACTTACCTGACTTCCTTCATAACATCAGCACCATTGATGGGGTCATCCAGGTCTATGAGGGTGAGGTCATTCCCACTGACCTCTGACCTCTGAAAGACAGCACAAAGTCATGTTTAGATGTCACCTACTGTGTCGCCTTTTGCCGTGTTCAAAACAACTGGGAAATCTCTGACTTCCGACTTCAGTGCGTTCAAGACAACTGGGAAATCGGGAAAAAAAAACAAGCTCCGACTGGGAAAAATCTTTTTGAACAGTCATCCAACTCGGAATTCCAAGTCGGAAGCAGCGCGGCTTGGCGGGTCATGTTTTGGAGGACGCCTGACTCGACCTTCGCCTCTCCCGAGCCCGCTGGGGAGTTGCAGCGATGAGACAAGATCGTAACAAGATCGTAACTACCAATTGGATATCACGAAAAATTGGGGAGGAAAAGGGGGTAAAATTACCACCACAAAATGTAAAAAGGAATTCCAAGTCGGAAACTCTGGCATCTTTCTAGAGCTCCGACTTTCCGACCTGAAGATCACAGACGTCATGATTTGACCTAGTTTTTTTTCTTCGAGTTCCCGGTTGCCTTGAGAGCACCATTAACCCAACTCTCATTGTCACATCATAATGCATCATATTCATAGAAATAGAATCACCAGAACATCATATCAGGTGTACAGTTCAGTTTACCAGTCAAATTGCCATGGTCAGAGGCTCTATCCTTTCTAGTGATTCTATTTCTATGGTCACATCATAATGTATCATATCTATGCTTGTGTCCGAAATAGCACCCTATTTCCAATATAGTGCACTTATTTTGGCTGGAGCCCTATAGAGTCCCACAGTATGAGTCATAATACCCATAAAACCTAGTGGTCAAACAGGGAAATGGTTCCAATCGTTTTAATAATAATAATAATAATAATAATAATATGCCATTTAGCAGACGCTTTTATCCAAAGCCACTTACAGTCATGCGTGCATACATTTTTACGTATGGGTGGTCCCGGGGATCGAACCCACTACCCTGGCATTACAAGCGCCATGCTCTACCAATTGAGTTTTTCCACCATTCATTTTTCCCATTGGGGATTTTAGAAACACTTAAAATAAGGTCTGTGTTTCGTGTAGGCTTACCCTGGTGTGACGTTTTGATAACCGTGTAAATCTCTCTAGGACAAGGTGACTTATCAATATATTCTCTTGTATTTACCTCCCAAAAATGTAATGCTTATTAGCTGCTAATGTGGCTATCATAAAGAACTACAAATGCCATGATGATCATGCTGATCGAGGCAAAGGTAAGAATCTCTGGATTAACTATCTAATGTTAGCTAAATGTAGTATATGAATAAATTGGCTGCATTTCTTTAAATTGACAATTCTGTGAACTGTCTAGTGCAAGTTTTAAATTGACACAATACCTGTTAGCAAAGGTGTCAGCTAGAGATGACGTGCAGGAGCTTGCAGGGATTTGTAGTTTTGCATGATGTCTACTTTGATGCTAATTAGCATTTTCGAATCTGAGAGTAAATGGAGCCGAATATACTGATAAAAGTCACCTTGTCCGAGAGAGATTTACATGGTTACAAAAACGTCACGCCAGGGTAAGCCTACACGAAATACAGCCCTTATTTTATGTGTTTCTAAAATCGCCTATGGGAAAAATGAATGGTGGAAAAACGATTGGAACCATTTCCCTGTTTGACCGCTAGGTTTTATGGGTATTATGACACCTCCACTGTGGGACTCTATAGAGGGGTTGGTTGTTTAGCAACAAAACTGGCATGCAACTATGGGGCAAAATAGACAGGGTTTGCTTAGACTGTTGACAACATGTAAACTATATTTAGTCTCTAAATGTTTATTGCAACCATAAATACATTTGAACAATGAACTCGTCTCAAATACATTGTTACAGTTGTTGTTGGTTAGCTAGGTAGCGAATTTTAGCCATTGCATAGACATGATATCAGTCAAAACACCTCAAAACAAGACATGGTATCAATAACACCATACAATGAGCTGAAACATGCCACAGAGCTACGATTCCCCACATGGCAGCTTGTTGTTAGCTGAGGTTCAGAATCATAACAAGATACACGACTTCCAGCCATTTTCGTGACGTCAGCCAACCCTTCTATGGCTCTTGGTCAAAAGTAGTGCACTAGCCTACATAGGGAATAGGGTGCCATTTAGGACGTATTTATGAAGGTGATGCCATAACCTTTGACCCACAGCAGATTCTACTGTACCTTTAGCCAACTCTCATGACTCCCCGGCCATAGGCTTTCTAGTTTGATATTACAGCATGAATAGCACATTATTTCATTTGTTAAACAATATTTAATCCACAGTAATTACTATAATTGAAGATTTAAAAAAAAAAATAACATGCCTACCTTGCACTCTTTATTCTCCATCTCCTTGCAAAATCAGCACATTTCCTTGCCAAAATGAACGCATTCCTCCAGCACTAGCGAGGATCAGACTGAACCGCTCCAGCGGTTTCTGATCCGTTTCGACGTTTATCAGTGATGACGTAACAATGCTGTAAAGATTTGACGCACTTCCGATGTCGTGCTGATGCAACGCTCTGTGCTGTTGAAAGCTCACGTATGGAAATCCTGCGAGTTGGAAACAAATGTAGGCTATTGTTGCCCTTAAAACTGTAATGTTGAGGACGCCATGAACAAATAAAATACATAACCCACACCGTTAGGCCAAAGTAAATGCATTTTTTCATCACTTTGCCAATAGACTTCTTGTTCCTCGTTGTAGCCTTTCTTTTGGGATTGGCACCACTGTCACTGCCTGACACCTAGAAATTGATACTGCGGTTGTCACATAAAACAGATAACCCATAGTTCATTATTAAATAACATAACTCATTTCTTTATTTTATTACTCATAAAATATACAGCAATCTTCAGATACTGAAAGAATTCATGGGAGTTTCGAATTCAGTCACTATTTCATATGTACATGCTAGTTTCCTCCTTTTAAAGAAAAAAAAGGACACGAAAAACCTGTGAACCTCCTGTTCCTGATTTGACTAACATAGCATATGTATTGTACATATTTCCAGTTAAAATGATTTTCAAAAAGAGACAAAAAAACGGCGGTTTGAACAAGCCATCACATAAAAGGATTGAGTGGTTTCATTTTTTTGAAGAAGTTAAAGCAAGCAAAACCTGTCAAAATACATTGATTATAAGACCAAGACAAATAATACAGAAGAAAATCTAAATGCTGCTGTCCTACCATTGGTTTCCAGTGTTTCTCCTCTCCAAGGGAGGCATGTTTTCCGCCTCGTATGCCTCGGAATAGTATCAGTGCTTTTCACAAACGTTGTAATACTTAGTGTGCATCATTGCTTTCGCTCATACAGCTGCCCCTACTCTCCTAACCTCCACTCAGTAACTAAAGAAGGCACAAAATGATGATGACATAAATATCACAAGAAAGAATACATGAATGAATCATTTACTTTCTAAAATATTTTAGGTAGGTTTAATAACGCAAATGTAAAAAGTCCTGTTGCTCACATACCAGTATGCAAAATCTACATCCTAAATGGCACCCTATTCTTTATAGAGTACACTACTTTTGACCAGAACCCTATGGGCCCAGGTCAAAAGTAGTGTACTATAAAGGGAATAGGGTGCCATTGGGGATGGACTTTATTTGAAATTACTAATGAGAGCAAATACTACGATTTTTTGGTTCCCACAGAGGGTCAGGAGCTTAAGACATGAATGATTTTAATAAAATGTTTGTTCAGAAAAAATAAATGATTTCCCCTCCTTCCACATGGATTACAGACAAGAGGCTAGGTACGTTGACTGTCTTAGTGTGCGGATAAACATGACCATCACTCTCATAAAACTTAAATGAAACATCACTCCTTATGTTTTTTCTCAGCCCAAAACGCTCAATCCCATTTCTACTGTCAAAACAGGTTTTGAAAAGGCTTCTTCCACATCTTTTGGTCCATGTCTGTTTTTCACTCAGTGAAGTGCTACTATCTCTTAGGACTACAGGTTATTGCCGTCATAAGGTGTCCGTCTGTCTGTTGGCTGGACAGTTTCTACCGTTTAGGACCTTTGTGGGTAAAGGTAAAGGTGGGGTATAGCAGCAGCAGTTCCTCTGAAGTCCAGTATCTGCTGGAAGGACACCTGGTGGTACGAGAGGATGAGTGTGGCCAGCCAGCCTGTTGTGCCTCCCCCTCTCCCTCCCTCCCTCCATTTCTTTCTCTCCATCTGCGGGACTCTTAAGGCTCCTGTGCGGACTGTCTCGGCTCGTGCCCTCCCAAAGCTGGCTGTGGTGATTTAAGACACGGTGTGTATGTGTGTATTTGTTTGTGGCCTCTGCCCCACTTCACTGTCCATCCGCCTGCCCTTGGCTCCCCTCCTGGGCAGCGACCACCACCACCCTCAGTACGTCTCTGAGTCTGAGTCGTTGAGGTCCTCATCCTTGTAGAAGCCTCCATCGTGGTCGCGGTGGCCGATGTTGTTGAAGCTGCAGTAGGAGCTGTGCTCGCTGCGCAGCACGGGCAGGCTGTCGAAGGTCACACTCTTGGAGGGGCTGGTGGTGTAGTGGTTAATGGCACTGAAGGACAGGCTGGGCGCCGGGTTGCAGGGGGACACGGGCATCATGGTGGCCAGGATCAGCGCCAGGCAGTCCGCCACGTCTTTGTTGGGGGCGCAGGCCAAGGCAGGCGTGTAACCTGAGGGGTTCAAACAGAACAGCAGAGGGTCACTTCAGGAGCAACACCGTTTACTACAACGCTTTTGTTGAAAAACATGAAATAACACCAGGCTAGGAGATACAAAGTTAAGACAATAACCAAGCAGTGGATTAGAGAGAAACATTTGTGGACACATTGAGAAGAGAAGTACAGAAGAAAACAGTGTTAGCGTAATGGATCTTACCATTCTCATCGACTGCGAGCACGCTAGCACCCTTCGCTAGTAGCTCCTGCACCACCACCGTCAGACCATTTCTGGCTGCAACGTGTAACGGCCTGAGGAGAAAGTACCGTCAGATTAGACAGCAGAAAATGAGGATACCTCCCAAATGCCAGACTATTCCCTATATAGTGCACTTCTTCTGACCAGGGCCCAATTAATACAGCTGAACCATACGTACGTCTGTAAGGCTGCGTTAGTCGAGTTGATGAGGTTCCTGTCTGTAATCTTCTCCAATATCAACAAGGCACTGGTTTCATGCCCCTTTAAAAACCAGAGTCAAACATGTCAGACCAAAATTTAAACCAGAGAGAGCCAACTGTTCAGATGAACGTCATCTTGATGTGGGAATGCTCACCTTACTGCAGGCCAGATGAAGAGCAGTGTTCTTGACTGCATCCTGCAGGGTGAGTTCTGCTTTGGCACTGCTCACCAACAGCTCTGACACAGACAGAGAAACATAAAGAAACTCAATGAGGAAATTAAGCGACTTATTAAAATATAAAACAGACAGGTTGAACTTAAGCCGGCTGGCGAGGCAAAGTGGAGGAGAGGGGGCTGCATACCGACGGCGTTGGTTTGTCCGTTCTCAGCAGCCATCATGAGGGAGGTCTTCCCGGAGGCGTCGGGGGAGTTGACCTGGGCGTTGTGGCCTAGCAGCAGCTGAAGACACTCCACGTGGTCCGTGAAGGCCGCCGCATGCAGGGGGGTCCTGGAGAGAGGAAACGTATTTCACCGATATCGTGTAGGACTGTTATAAACAAGTTTGTTCAATTAACCCTGTTTATACCATAGAAATATAAAATCACTAATAGATGCATTAAAAGTAATCTACAATCCCTCATCCAACCCCAGAGGTCATTTTAACAACATTATTCTCCAGAAGAAAAGGACTTTGTCATGTGCTGTAGTTACCGGTTCTTGGTGTCAGTGGCGTTGACAATGGCCGGCCCCAGAGTGTCAATCAGCATCTCTGCAGCCCCCTCGTTGTCATTGATCACAGCACAGTGGAGGGGGCTGAAGGAGTTGCCCTCGGTCTTGTGGAAAACCTCCTGTTCCAGTAGCACCTCTACACACGTGTCATGGCCTAGTGGAAGATTGATTCATTTAATTTATAATTAAAAGTAATAGGTTGCTCCAGCAGGAAACATTACATACAGGAAAAAGATGACGTCGCTGCAGACCACAACAATACTCTCCGAGAAAGCTAAAAATCTGACAATCCCTGACAAAGTCCTGTTTCAGTGTAAGGTCCTCCACTGAGAGTCATAACCCTTAATTCTGTTGTAGTCTTGTTCATTCCCCCACATGGCTCCGTCCACACCAATCGAATGCTTTTCAAGCCACAAGAGGGAGTGAATGAGTGTACACTTCATGGAGGAGAGAACAGAGCTACAGTCCAGTTAGTCAGTACGTACCGTTGTATGGCCTACCTAATTCAGGGACATGTTTACAGTGCTGAAGAGAGAAAATCAGAAAATATCTAGTGTTCCGTTAGTTCAGTACGTACCGTTGTAGCAGGCCCAGTGTAGTGGCGTGTAGCCCTGGTTGTCTGTGATGACGGGGAGGGTCTCCACTGACTGGGCGGCGTGTAGGAGCCCCCCCAGCACCCCGATGTGTCCGGATGCCGCCGCCAGGTGGACAGGGGTCCGCCCCTTACAGTCCCGAACCAGGAAGCTGGCGCTGTGCTGCAGCAGGGCCTCCAAACACTCCTCATGACCCGTCACCGCCTGGGAGGAAGGGCGGGGAGACAAGAATGGATTTGAATAACTAATAATCAATGATATAATAATGAATCATCAATTATTTAAAATGATGTCTGGAGGCAGGTCCCTACAGGGATGAATACACCACTACCCATGGACAACTACTTTTCTGAAGATAATATGTATATTTGGGCATAACTTATATTCCATGCTAGATCCCACCCCAAAGCCATCCCTAGTAGTTCAATGGCCCCATCCCTAGATCAGAACAAGCCTCCCCGTCTCTTTCTGTGTGTGAGCGTATACAGCCAGCTCTCCTCCTCACCCCTCTGTGTAGCGCAGTTCTGCCCCACTTGTCTTTGGCTTCTACGCTGGCTCCCTTGTTGAGCAGTGAGTCCACACAGTCTGTGTGTCCGCTCAGCACCGACAGCATCAGAGGGGTTCTGATACACAAGACAACAAGGTCATATTACAAACTGGTAATAACCAGGCTGAGTCCCAAATGGCAACCTATTCCCTATATGGTACACTACCTTTGACCTGAGCCCATAGGGTTCTGGTTTAAAGTAGTGCACCAAGTAGGGCATAGGGTGCCATTTGGGACGTATACCTAGTGTCAAAATCTCTTTATTTCAGGAATTGTATCCAAAACCCAATTGACTTACTGTCCATTCCCGTCTTGAACGTCCACTGGACTCTGGAGGTCAGCATTTCCAATCAGCAAACGCAAACACTCTGAATGACCGTTGGTAGCTAGAGGAGGATAAATACAGAGGATAGAAGAATGTGAGATGATTGACCGTTGGTAGCTAGAGGAGGCTAAACAGAGAGGATATGAGCTGATTGCTGGACGACTATTACCTTCACATGAACAGACAGATTTCTAGAACAGTGGTATTGGTAGATGACATCCTCATGATGTTAACACAGCAGATAATAAATCATTTTGGGGCTGAGGCCCTCGAAGCCTGTCACCTGCTAGCTGTGTACCTGGCTCTGGATAGAAGTCCCCCTGTGCACTGATCTAGGATCAGCTTACCCTCCCCAGATCCTCAACCATTAGTGGGGAACATGACAAAAAATGTCCTTAGATCAGTGTGTAGTGGGCATTTCACACTATACTATATAAACATCCCTAGAGTGGACATTGGCGTCGTAGCAACATGACCAAACAAATCTCCATCTTGGTCAGGAAAACTTTTGAATTACAGAATCTCTAGGCCTTACGTGATATCCTATGCATACCTGCAGCGTGGATGGGGGTCCTCTTCAGGGTGAAGTCTTTAACCAGGATGGAGGCTCCCTGGTTGATGAGGACGTCAACACACTCCACATGGCCTTTAAAGGCAGCCAGGTCCAGAGGGGTGCGCCCCTGGCTGTTCCTCACGTCTAGATCCAGCAGAGACTGAACCAGGACCTCCATAGCATGGTGGTGGCCGTGGTACGCCTGAATGGAAACAAACACACAGTCTGAAGCAAAGTCCAGTGGTATGCCTGAACAGATATACACTCCTAATATAATCAATGTCCTATAGTAGACCAGTGGTATGCCTAATATAATCAATGTCCTATAGTAGACCAGTGGTATGCCTGATGGAAACATGGATTACCACTGAAAACACTGCTACTCCTACTGCTCTCTCCTCGTCTGACCATGTGTTCTCGCATACCCCGAGAGCATCCGGTCAGAGGGGTGGTGGCACAGGAATCCTCATCTCTCCCAAGTGGACATTCTCAATTTTTCCCCTAACCCATCTGTCTATCTCCTCATTTGAATTCCATGCTGTCACAGTCACTAGCCCATTTAAGCTTAATATCCTTGTCATCTATCGCCCTCCAGGTTCCCTTGGAGAGTTCATCAATGAGCTTGACGCCTTGATGAGCTCCTTTCCTGAGGATGGCTCACCCCTCACAGTTCTGGGGGATTTCAACCTCCCTACGTCTACATTTGACTCATTTCTCTCTGCCTCCTTCTTTCCACTCCTCTCCTCTTTTGACCTCACCCTCTCACCGTCCCCCCCTACTCACAAGGCAGGCAATACGCTTGACCTCATCTTTACTAGATGCTGCTCTTCTACTAATCTCACTGCAACTCCCCTCCATGTCTCCGACCACTACTTTGTGTCCTTTTCTCTCTCGCTCTCCTCCAACACTACTCACTCTGCCCCTACACAGATGGTAACGCGCCGCCGCAACCTTCGCTCTCTCTCTCCCACTACTCTCTCCTCTTCCATCCTATCATCTCTTCCCTCTGCTCAATCCTTCTCCCTCCAATCTCCTGATTCTGCCTCCTCAACCCTCCTCTCCTCCCTTTCTGCATCCTTTGACTCTCTGTGTCCCCTATCCTCCCGGCCGGCTCGGTCCTCCCCTCCAGCTCCGTGGCTTGATGACTCATTGCGAGCTCACAAAACAGAGCTCCGGGCAGCTGAGCGGAAATGGAAGAAAACTAAACTCCCTGCCGACCTGGCATCTTTTCACTCCCTCCTCTCTACATTTTCTTCATCTGTTTCTGCTGCTAAGGCCACTTTCTACCACTCTAAATTCCAAGCATCTGCCTCTAACCCTAGGAAGCTCTTTGCCACATTCTCCTCACTGCTGAATCCTCCCCCCCATCCTTGACCGCTGGCTATGTCCCTTCCGTCTTCAAGAGAGCGAGAGTTGCTCCCCTTCTCAAAAAACCAACACTCGATCCCACTGATGTCAACAACTACAGACCAGTATCCCTTCTTTCTTTTCTTTCCAAAACTATTGAGCGTGCCGTCTTTAGCCAACTCTCTTGCTATCTCTCTCAGAATGACCTTCTTGATCCAAACCAGTCAGGTTTCAGGACTGGTCATTCAACTGAGACTGCTCTTCTCTGTGTCACGGAGGCTCTCCGCACTGCTAAAGCTAACTCTCTCTCCTCTGCTCTTGTCCTTCTAGACCCGTCTGCTGCCTTTGATACTGTGAACCATCAGATCCTCCTCTCCACCCTCTCCGAGCTGGGCATCTCCGGCGCGGCTCACTCCTGGATTGCGTCCTACCTAGATTATAATTAATGGACATTTTTGTAGGGGTTAATACATTTTTCGTCTGAAATTTCTAAGTGGGAATTACAAACTTTAGAAGCCTTTTAAAAACTTAAATACAATACAAGTTTGTATTTCCTGCTTTGCAGGAAAATTCTCAGCAACAAAAGTGTTATCAAATTAAGATCCTACATCTGTATGCCGATGGAGTCAAAGGGTCGAAATACATACTATAGATAGTAGGTCCTAACAGTAGAGTTAGGTAAATCATGCATTGATGTCATTATGATCCCCAAGTAGGATTTGTCCCAAAGTTCTTTAATGTTCTCAAAGTGATTCAAACCACACAGGGAGTGTCAGTTGATGTCCTAAACCACAAAGCAGCAGTTATATAAGGAGAACTCAAGCGTCATCCTCTGTCTGTGACGCTTGTCCACACTGAACCATGTTAGGTAACGAGTAACCTTTATAGGCATTGTGTTGCATTGGGAACAACACGCTACCCAACCCGAGAGGGCCAGAGTGCCAGCTAGCACAGAGAGGGCCTGAGTAACCCTGCTGCGGCTCTGGCTTTATTAACCTCACTGACCCATATCTGACACACAATCAATAGCTTTCCTGGAGCGTATCAACTAAAGTTCAATAATCAATCCCTTTGGCCCTGTTATGTCCCTATCATTCTCTCTACCCTTTTCATCTCTGTCCAAAAAACATTCAATTCAGTTTATGAAACTTTATTAGAAAGTGAAGAAACTGCACTGTACATTGATAATAACATGACTAATACAGCTAATATAACTGTATTAAAAGCTATTACACTAGAAAATCATTGACAGTTATCTCTAATCTTCTCTTCTCTTGTGCTGTCTCTCTCCATAGGCCTTGACGGGTGACATAGGCCAACTCCAGTGAGTGGGATTTTTTTCCTTCTCCTCCTCATCCTCTCCTCTTGTTTATCGATGCACTTTAAAGAACATCCTTTTTATTGTGAAATGTCACTGGATATCGATTCCACTATTGACTTACAGAGCTCTCTCATCACCTCTATCAGTAAAGATGGATGAAGAACATGTTTAGATAAGCTGTATGAAAAATTTGTGTAACAATGGTACAACGCACAGCGTTCAGTCTGGATTACTTAGCTATGTGAAATCTCTAGAAGCTGACCTGAGCTGCATCTAATGTGCTAAAATGGCCACCTTAGGAAATGTGACTGCATTTCTTTAATAAAACTCCATCTCCCATGATCCTCCTGTGTGTAAATAGGGCACTGCAGGATGAAAATGCTGAGCTGCACCAGAACCTGATGCAAACAGTGGTCTGCATTGAGAGCCTGGAGGCGGAGCTAGCCAGGGCCAGGGAGGAGCTAAGCCACATGAAGGAGAAGTTCAAGAGGTCAGGGCTCATGATAATATGATGACGGCAGTGGAGGCTGGCAGTGGAGGAGCTATAGGAGGACGGGCATACAACATGGGCCCAGAATTCATAGCCAGACCCTTGCTTATGATGCTGTGTCTCTCTCTGCTGCAGGCTCCAGGACACATACACAGGTACCCAGCACACCAACAGCCTGCTGGGGGAGAAACTGCACTCAGCGGTAAGAATCTGGTCAAACATGACAGACTGAGAGACAAAGACAAAGACAGAGAGAGAGACTGAGAGAGAGACAGAAAGAGACAGCGACTGAGAGACAGAGAGAGAGACAGACAGAGAGAGAGAGAGACAGACAGAGAGAGAGAGACTGAGAGAGAAAGAGAGACAGAGAGAGAGAGAGACAGAGAGACAGAGAGACAGAGAGACAGAGAGAGACTGAGAGATAGAGAGAGACTGAGAGACAGAAAGAGACAGAGAGAGAGAGACAGAGAGAGAGAGAGACAGAGAGAGACTGAGGATATCTTATCTAGGTAACACTGTGGGCCCTGGCCAGGTAACACTGTGGGCCCTGGTCTATAACTAGTCTGTCCAGGTCAGGTCATATGGTCGAGAAAGACTCCTGCCACTATACAAACTCATATTCCCACCCAGGCATAGAAACATACACTGCTCTGAATATCCTTCTCCCGCTCCGTCACCTCTACAACACACAGTGTTGTGTTGACTTACAGTAGCTTGCAAAAGTATTCACCCCCCTTGGCATTTTTCCTATTTTGTTGCCTTACAACCTGGAATTAAAATGGATTTTTTGGGGGGGGGTTTGTATCATTTGATTTACACAACATGCCTACCACTTTGAAGATGCAAAATATTTGTTCTTCTGAAACAAACAAGAAATAAGACAAAAAAACTGAAAACTTGTGCGTGCATGACTATTCACCCCCCCCAAAGTCAATACTTTGTAGAGCCACCTTTTGCAGCAATTACAGCTGCAAGTCTCTTGGGGTATGTCTCTATAAGCTTGGCACATCTAGCCACTGGGATTTTGCCCATTCTTCAAGGCAAAACTGCTCCAGCTCCTTCAAGTTGGATGGGTTCCGCTGGTGTACAGCAATCTTTAAGTCATACCACAGATTCTCAATTGGATTGAGGTCTGGGCTTTGACTAGGCCATTCCAAAGTGTTCGAAACCACTCGAGTGTTGCTTTAGCAGTATGCTTAGGGTCATTGTCCTGCTGGAAGGTGAAACTCTGTCCCAGTCTCAAATCTCTGGAAGACTGAAACAGGTTTCCCTCAAGAATTTCCCTGTATTAAGCGCCATCCATCATTCCTTCAATTCTGACCAGTTTCCCAGTCCCTGCCAATGAAAAACATCCCCACAGCATGATGCTGCCACCACATGCTTCACTGTGGGGATGGTGTTCTCGGGGTGATGTGAGGTGTTGGGTTTGCTCCAGACATAGCTCAAATTTAGTCTCATCTGACCAGAGTACCTTCTTCCATATGTTTGGGGAGTCTCCCACATGCCTTTTGGTGAACACCAAACGTGTTTGCTTATTTTTTTCATTAAGCAATGGCTTTTTTCTGGCCACTCTTCCGTAAAGCCCAGCTCTGTGGAGTGTACGGCTTAAAGTGGTCCTATGGACAGATACTCCAATCTCCGCTGTGGAGCTTTGCAGCTCCTTCAGGGTTATCTTTGGTCTCTTTGTAGCCTCTCTGATTAATGCCCTCCTTGTCTGGTCTGTGAGTTTTGGTGGGCGGCCCTATCTTGGCAGGTTTATTGTAGTGCCATATTCTTTCCATTTTTTTAATAATGGATTTAATGGTGCTCCGTGGGATGTTCAAAGTTTCTGATATTTTTTTTATAACCCAACCCTGATCTGTACTTCTCCACAAATTTGTCCCTGACCTGTTTGGAGAGCTCCTTGGTCTTCATGGTGCCGCTTGCTTGGTGGTGCCCCTTGCTTAGTGGTGTTGCAGACTATATACTGAGATCATGTGACACTTAGATTGCACACAGGTGGACTTTATTTAACTAATTATGTGACTTCTGAAGGTAATTGGTTGCACCAGATCTTATTTAGGGGCTTCATAGCAAAGGGGGTGAATACATATGCGCGCACCACTTTTACGTTATTTATTTTTTTGAATTTTTTGAAAGAAGTTATTTAGAATTGTTTTTACTTCACCAATTTGGACTATTTTGTCCATTACATGAAATCCAAATAAAAATCCATTTAAATTACAGGTTGTAATGCAACAAAAAAGGAAAAACGCCAAGGAGGATGAATACTTTTGCAAGGCACTGTATGTCCTCTGCTCTGTTCTGTCCTTAAAGACTGAGAGCACAATTAGTACTACTGCTATACCATCTCTAGAACAAACTGTACTGAATATGTTGAGTCATGTCCTCTGCTCTATCCCTGCAGACCGAGAGCCTTAGCTCTGAGAGGAAATAAATGGTGCAGCGTATCACCCATCTCAGCACAGAGCTGGAGCAGGCCAACGCCACCGTCGCCTCTCTGGAGAACATCAATGTGAGCACAGCACCATCTACTGAGCAATATATGAACTAAAACCCACACTAGCTTTGTTCATGTACTGGCAACAGAAAGAGTGGTGGAAAGACAATATGATGATTTGTAAAGTTGATAGTGGCCTTACATTAAAATACTGTATCCATAATCTCCTCAACTCGTGTTCAGCTCATTGCAGACTACATGATCATTTCTTGTAACTCCTCTACTGGTTTCTCTATGTCTGTTGTACTGTATGAACTGAGAGGATGTCTGTGCTGCCCTCCAGGTTCCCTGTCTGATCAAGGAGCACCTAGAAAAGCACTTTGACTCTGGAGACGCTGTCAAGCAGTTTCTGAAGAACGCCTTGAAAACCGGCCAATCTACGGGCGACATCGAATCATTCACTCCAAAACTGGAGCAGAAGCCGTCTGATTGGCCAGGCGTAGGACTGAGGGAGTTTGAGGCGGGTCCACAAAAGGTCACTGCTTTTATGCCCTGCAAGCAGGAGAAGGAGGGGTTTGGGGTGATAGGTCAGACAGGAAATGAGGATTCTCGCCCGATGAGTCCCCCTTTCTCCGTCGCTGACATCAGTATGGCTATCTATAAGAAGATAGCTGCCAGCCAAGCGGCAAGACAGCCTCGGCCTTCCAACTACCAACTTCACACTGACACCCCTCCCAACCCCTACCCTCTGGTGGAGTTGGGTGCAGGGGGTGCAGGAGGTGCAGGGGGGGAGGGTTACCTTGTGCCTTCTGTCAAGGGGGGCGTGGCAGAGGCAGGGAGAGCAGCTGAAAGTAAGCAGGGTGCTGTTGTTGATGTGTCCTATCTGACGGCCCAGAGGGTTCTGGATGACTTCCTGCACCAGCTGACGCACCCAGAGGATGGGAGTGGAGGTGGGGGGGAGGGGGCACAAGGCCAACATGGGAGGGGGAAGAACTGACGAGAGGGGGGCGGAGTGAAAGGAACCTATGAACTTCTGTAATTGTAACCTAATCTTGTATAGGCTAGGATTGTTCAAATTGTATTGGTTTCTTTGTGATGGTTTGTTTGTGATGTTTGAGGCCTGTAGTTCTGCATTTATTTCACTCACTAAATGTCACTATACATTTGAGTGATGGTATTGTAAATATTACATTATGTTTCCTTCCCAAATGTCTTGTTGTGCGGTGGTAAAGAAAGTATTAGACTTAAACAATTATTTTACGTATATATAGAATGTAATTATTAATTCAAGTTTGCAATGTGGTACAGTCCCTCCTTTCCCTTATGAAGTGATGCAGAATTGAAATAGTTTTTTTGTCGTAGAATTTTCTATTTTGTAACAATGACTGCTATTTTGTAAGCTCCAGTAAGCCAATGAAGTAACCTTCATATCTGAATAACATCGATCCAGCTGCTATTAACAGATTACCCCATGTGTTTTGGGCTATTATGTCACATTACCTAGATTTTAACCTTTATTTGAAACCTTATCCAGAGATGTGAATTACACCAGAAAATAAAGCAGTTGTCTGAGGATGGAGCTGGACCATCTGACATGAAAAGAAAAGGGGACAGTTTGATGAAAAAGCTTTAAATAAAGGTTCAAATCCAGGTCTTGTGACATGATTGTCCAAAACACAGGGCCTTACTTATGAATGCTATGCTGTCCATCCTAATAAACTCTCTTAGCTAAAACTGTATAACGTTTCTGTCACCCCCCCCCCCCCAAATACGTTTCATGTTGTAGATCAATAAAATGACTAATTCTAAACATATCTGACAAGGTTTCTTGATTTGTCTTTCCCAAACATTACCCACTTCCTATGTTAAGCCATCACTCTCTCTCCTATTCTAACCTATACTGAACATGGGGTGCAGCCATGGGAATGAGTTTTTCCCTACAGAAGGGCTTTATTACAGACAGAAATACTCTCCTCAGCATGGATGTCCTGGGCTGGCGTGGTTACATGTGGTCTGCGGTTATGAGGCCGGTTGGACGTACTGCCAAATTCTCTAGACGTTTTAGAGGCAGCTTATGGTAGATAAATAAACATTCAATTATCTGGCAACAGCTCTGGTGGACATTCCTGCAGTCAGCATGCCAATTGCACGCTCCCTCAAAACTTTAGACATCTGTGGCATTGTGTTGCCCTGCCCCCCTGTCTACCGGTCTACCTGTCTATCTGTCTATCTGTCTACCTGTCTATCTGTCTATCTGTCTACCTGTCTACCTGTCTACCTGTCTATCTGTCTATCTGTCTATCTATCTGTCTATCTGTCTATCTGTCTATCTATCTGTCTATCTGTCTACCTGTCTATCTGTCTATCTGTCTATCTATCTGTCTATCTGTCTACCTGTCTACCTGTCTATCTGTCTATCTGTCTATCTGTCTATCTATCTGTCTATCTGTCTATCTGTCTATCTGTCTATCTATCTGTCTATCTGTCTACCTGTCTATCTGTCTATCTATCTGTCTATCTGTCTACCTGTCTATCTGTCTATCTGTCTATCTGTCTATCTATCTGTCTATCTGTCTATCTGTCTATCTGTCTACCTGTCTACCTGTCTATCTGTCTATCTGTCTACCTGTCTACCTGTCTATCTGTCTATCTGTCTACCTGTCTATCTGTCTATCTGTCTACCTGTCTATCTGTCATAACCGTCAAATCCAACCTGTAGGCCCAGTGCTGGTTTGCTGATCAGACACTGGCCTGCTTTCCCATTGGTGCTCCTGTCCTAATAGGATCCCAGGGACTATGATGGGGGGATTACCATATCCATACTGTACCCTCGACATTGGCCAGTCCGTGTCCTCCACCATGGGCACAGCAGGAATTTAGGGGTGCATCTTGACCACTCACAGACCACACCAGAGGGGTTCCATCCAAAACAAACGGGTGTTGTCATCGTCAGTAATTGTGTGAATCGAAGAGTCACTGTCGTGGTGCAACCATAACCTGATGATTTGAAGGATCATAGTTTTGCTGTCAAAAAAGGACGTGGATGATCAAATATCTATTAGATTAATTATTTTCTTGGCCTTCAGTTTTTGTCTCACGACTTCAATTGGATTACTACGGAGATTTCTAATATTTTCCTTTCTACGTGAACGTTTTGGATTATCGTCCCAACCCAAACTTGTCCTTCACCATCAGACGGATCTCCCTTCTTATCTCAACCCACATGAACAACTTACAGGAGATCAACCTGATAATAACTCACCAACGCACCCTGGAAAGGCCAAGCCATACTTCTCTGTCTAATATAACAACCTTCGCATAACCTACTCCTATGAATCGCGGTAGTCCACCTTCTTTATTGCCCAGAACTTTCCTTCTTTGAACCTACCAATATTCTTTCCCCATCCTTCACTGTTATCTCTCTCTACTTGATTATCCCAACATCTCCTCCCTCCGTCCTTTTCTCTCTCTCTGAGTCCTGTGTTGGTTGTTGTGAGCACCAGCCATGGCGCTGCTGAAGCTGCAGTTCCCCCCTGCAGAGGCGCGTGCGTCTGGCCCAGGGTCTGTGGCTGCTGTCCTGGCTGGCCGTGCTGGCTGGGGCCTTCACCTTCTCCCTGGGAGTGTACCTCAAGACCGAGCTGCTCCGCAGGGCAGAGGTACTGGCTGACACTATAACACACACACAGCACACACACCTGTTCACACACGACACACACACGTTTCGGGCACTCGGCATACACACGGCACACACACAAAAAAACTGTCTGTGTCTCTACTGCTCCTGTGGTCTATCCTGGCTGGTTCCACTGTGTTGTGTTTTCAGTGTGTCTCTCAGCGTGGCGTCTGTCTCACGCCTTCACCTATCAAAGCTTTATTCACACCGGGCTGTCATGATGCAGTTGCCTTGAATCTGGACAAGCTTTGTGTGTTTTAGTGTGGGGGGGGGGGGGGGGGGGGGTATTGGTGTGTGGCTGTGTGTGTGGGGGGAGGGGGCGTATTGGTGTGTGAATGTGTGTGTGTGTGGGGGGAGGGGGGCGTATTGGTGTGTGGCTGTGTGGGGGGCGTATTGGTGTGTGGCTGTGTGGGGGGGGGGGGGGGGGGGGGAACAAGAACGTCTACATTCCTGAACTGAATAACACTAATACAACAGAAAAAACTGACAAATTATGTAGTTGATTACACTTTACATTGTGTCATAGTACTGAAGTGGATATAGTGGAGCAAGTCATAGTACTGAAGTGGATATAGTGGAGCAAGTCATAGTGCTGAAGTGGATATAGTGGAGCAAGTCATAGTACTGAAGTGGATATAGTGGAGCAAGTCATAGTACTGAAGTGGATATAGTGGAGCAAGTCATAGTGCTGAAGTGGATATAGTGGAGCAAGTCATAGTACTGAAGTGGATATAGTGGAGCAAGTCATAGTACTGAAGTGGATATAGTGGAGCAAGTCATAGTGCTGAAGTGGATATAGTGGAGCAAGTCATAGTACTGAAGTGGATATAGTGGAGCAAGTCACAGTACTGAAGTGGATATAGTGGAGCAAGTCATAGTACTGAAGTGGATATAGTGGAGCAAGTCATAGTACTGAAGTGGATATAGTGGCGCAAGTCATAGTACTGAAGTGGATATAGTGGCGCAATAGAAGTAGTTATGTAGGGTGCTGACTATAATTACTCATATTGCTATATATGAACATACTTTACTAGATGTTGCTCTTCTACTAATCTCACTGCAACTCCCCTCCATGTCTCCGACCACTACTTTGTATCCTTTTCACTCTCGCTCTCCTCCAACACTACTCACTGTGCCCCTACACAGGGGGGGGGGGGGGGGGGGGGGGAAAGAACAAGAACGTCTACATTCCTGAACTGAATAACACTAATACAACAGAAAAAACTGACAAATTATGTAGTTGATTACACTTTACATAGTGTCATAGTACTGAAGTGGATCTAGTGGAGCAAGTCATAGTACTGAAGTGGATATAGTGGAGCAAGTCATAGTACTGAAGTGGATATAGTGGAGCAAGTCATAGTACTGAAGTGGATATAGTGGAGCAAGTCATAGTACTGAAGTGGATATAGTGGAGCAAGTCATAGTACTGAAGTGGATATAGTGGAGCAAGTCATAGTGCTGAAGTGGATATAGTGGAGCAAGTCACAGTACTGAAGTGGATATAGTGGAGCAAGTCATAGTGCTGAAGTGGATATAGTGGAGCAAGTCATAGTACTGAAGTGGATATAGTGGAGCAAGTCACAGTACTGAAGTGGATATAGTGGAGCAAGTCATAGTACTGAAGTGGATATAGTGGAGCAAGTCATAGTACTGAAGTGGATATAGTGGAGCAAGTCATAGTACTGAAGTGGATATAGTGGCGCAAGTCATAGTACTGAAGTGGATATAGTGGCGCAATAGAAGTAGTTATGTAGGGTGCTGACTATAATTACTCATATTGCTATATATGAACATACTTTACTAGATGTTGCTCTTCTACTAATCTCACTGCAACTCCCCTCCATGTCTCCGACCACTACTTTGTATCCTTTTCTCTCTCGCTCTCCTCCAACACTACTCACTGTGCCCCTACACAGATGGTAACGCGCCGCCGCAACCTTCGCTCTCTCTCTCCCACTACTCTCTCCTCTTCCATCCTTCCTTCCATCATCTCTTCCCTCTGCTCAATCCTTCTCCCTCCAATCTCCTGATTCTGCCTCCTCAATCCTCCTATCCTCCCTTTCTGCATCCTTTGACTCCCTGTGTCCCCTATCCTCCCGGCCGGCTCGGTCCTCCCCTCCAGCTCCGTGGCTTGATGACTCATTGCAAGCTCACAGAACAGAGCTCCGGGCAGCTGAGCGGAAATGGAAGAAAACTAAACTCCCTGCCGACCTGGCATCTTTTCACTCCCTCCTCTCTACATTTTCTTCATCTGTTTCTGCTGCTAAGGCCACTTTCTACCACTCTAAATTCCAAGCATCTGCCTCTAACCCTAGGAAGCTCTTTGCCACATTCTCCTCACTGCTGAATCCTCCCCCCCATCCTTGACCGCTGGCTATGTCCCTTCCGTCTTCAAGAGAGCGAGAGTTGCTCCCCTTCTCAAAAAACCAACACTCGATCCCACTGATGTCAACAACTACAGACCAGTATCCCTTCTTTCTTTTCTTTCCAAAACTATTGAGCGTGCTGTCTTTAGCCAACTCTCTTGCTATCTCTCTCAGAATGACCTTCTTGATCCAAACCAGTCAGGTTTCAGGACTGGTCATTCAACTGAGACTGCTCTTCTCTGTGTCACGGAGGCTCTCCGCACTGCTAAAGCTAACTCTCTCTCCTCTGCTCTTGTCCTTCTAGACCTGTCTGCTGCCTTTGATACTGTGAACCATCAGATCCTCCTCTCCACCCTCTCCGAGCTGGGCATCTCCGGCGCGGCTCACTCCTGGATTGCGTCCTACCTGACCGGTCGCTCCTACCAAGTGGCGTGGCGAGAAGCTGTCTCCGCACCACGTGCTCTCACCACTGGTGTCCCCCAGGGCTCAGTTCTAGGCCCTCTCCTTTTCTCCCTATACACCAAGTCACTTGGCTCTGTCATATCCTCACATGGCCTCTCCTATCATTGCTACGCTGACGATACACAACTAATCTTCTCCTTTCCCCCTTCTGATAACCAGGTGGCGAATCGCATCTCTGCATGTCTGGCAGACATATCAGTATGGATGACGGATCACCACCTCAAGTTGAACCCTGGCAAGACGGAGCTGCTCTTCCTCCCGGGGAAGGACTGCCCGTTCCATGATCTCGCCATCACGGTTGACAACTCCGTTGTGTCCTCCTCCCAGAGTGCGAAGAGCCTTGGCGTGACCCTGGACAACACCCTGTCGTTCTCCGCTAACATCAAGGCGGTGACCCGATCCTGCAGGTTCATGCTCTACAACATTCGGAGAGTACGACCCTGCCTTACACAGGAAGCGGCACAGGTCCTAATCCAGGCACTTGTCATCTCCCGTCTGGATTACTGCAACTCGCTGTTGGCTGGGCTCCCTGCCTGTGCCATTAAACCCCTACAACTCATCCAGAATGCCGCAGCCCATCTGGTGTTCAACCTTCCCAAGTTCTCTCACGTCACCCCCCTCCTCCGCACACTCCACTGGCTTCCAGTTGAAGCTCGCATCCGTTACAAGACCATGGTGCTTGCCTATGGAGCAGTGAGGGGAACGGCACCTCCGTACCTTCAGGCTCTGATCAGTCCCTACACCCAAACGAGGGCATTGCGTTCATCCACCTCTGGCCTGCTGGCTCCCCTTCCTCTGCGGAAGCATAGTTCCCGCTCAGCCCAGTCAAAACTGTTCGCTGCTCTGGCACCCCAATGGTGGAACAAGCTCCCTCACGACGCCAGGACAGCAGAGTCACTCACCACCTTCCGGAGACATTTGAAACCCCACCTCTTTAAGGAATACCTGGGATAGGATAAAGTAATCCTTCTACCCCCCCCCCCAAAAAAAAAATAATAATTGTAAAGTGGTTATCCCACTGGCTATAGGGTGAATGCACCAATTTGTAAGTCGCTCTGGATAAGAGCGTCTGCTAAATGACGTAAATGTAAAACTCTAATCCTAACTCTAATCCTAATTTTAACCCTGTCTCTAATCCTAACTCTAACCCTGTCTCTAATCCTAACTCTAACCCTGTCTCTAATCCTAACTCTAACCCTGTCTCTAACCCTGTCTCTAATCCTAACTCTAATCCTAACTCTAATCCTAACTCTAATCCTAACTCTAACCCTGTCTCTGTGTAAAGGACCCCTATAAAAGACCATTAACCACAAAAGGTGGTGCAGCTTTACTGATAAAACATACAACTCAAAAACTGGAGGGGCTTTATTGACTGGAGGGGCTTTATTGACTGGAGGGGCTTTATTGATGAAACATGTAACTCACTGACTGAACAGGGTTGTCATGTTTATTGTGAAACTAACTGGGCCAAAAAAAAGCTTTAAGCTTCTCGTAAAAACAAAATGGTCTCCACAGTGAATAAAAGCAAATAATTAAACCGAATAGAGGACAGGTCTGTGTGACTATAGGGTTGGGTTGCTGTCTACAGTATGGATTTAAGCAGGGCAGATGAGGGTCAAGCCTTTGTCCCACTCTATATAACAGGATCTGAGCTCAAAGCTGTAATAAAGACTGTTGCCTCACCGGCTATATATGCAGGTGTCTGTGCCTCAGCCTATCGTTCAGCTGTCTCCTGAAACACTTTTAATACAATCTGAAACTTTTCTTCATTTTTGAGACCGTCATGTACCCATTCTACTAAACTTCTTGAAATATCTAATGTGGTATCTTGCTAGCAGCTGCAAATTAAGGTGTTGGCTGTCTTAGTAATTAACTGTTAATGACAGACAGAGCTGATGGTTGTCTTGGTAATTAGCTGTTATTGACAGACAGAAGGTGATGGTTGTCTTAGTAATTAGCCGTTATTGAGAGACAGAGCTGATGGTTGTCTTGGTAATTAGCTGTTATTGACAGACAGAGCTGATGGTTGTCTTGGTAATTAGCTGTTATTGAGAGACAGAAGGTGATGGTTGTCTTAGTAATTAGCTGTTATTGACAGACAGAAGGTGATGGTTGTCTTGGTAATTAGCTGTTATTGACAGACAGAGCTGATGGTTGTCTTGGTAATTAGCTGTTATTGACAGACAGCAGGTGATGGTTGTCTTGGTAATTAGCTGTTATTGACAGACAGAAGGTGATGGTTGTCTTGGTAATTAGCTGTTATTGACAGACAGAAGGTGATGGTTGTCTTGGTAATTAGCTATTATTGACAGACAGAAGGTGATGGTTGTCTTGGTAATTAGCTGTTATTGACAGACAGAGCTGATGGTTGTCTTGGTAATTAGCTGTTATTGACAGACAGAGCTGATGGTTGTCTTGGTAATTAGCTGTTATTGACAGACAGAGCTGATGGTTGTCTTAGTAATTAGCTGTTATTGACAGACAGAAGGTGATGGTTGTCTTAGTAATTAGCTGTTATTGACAGACAGAAGGTGATGGTTGTCTTGGTAATTAGCTGTTATTGACAGACAGAGCTGATGGTTGTCTTAGTAATTAGCTGTTATTGACAGACAGAAGGTGATGGTTGTCTTAGTAATTAGCTGTTATTGACAGACAGAAGGTGATGGTTGTCTTGGTAATTAGCTGTTATTGACAGACAGAAGGTGATGGTTGTCTTGGTAATTAGCACACCAAACACACACACACACACACACACACACACACACACACACACACCACACACACACTAAACACACACACAAAACACACACACACATAAAACACACACACACACCAAACACACACACACACACACCAAACACACACACACACACCACACACACACCACACACACACCACACACACACCACACACACACACACACACACACACACCAAACACACACACACACCAAACACACACACACACACACACACACACCAAACACACACACACACCAAACACACACACACACCCACCAAACACACACACAAACACACACCGAACACACACACACACCAAACACACACACACACACACACACACACACACACCACACACACACACACACACCACACCACACACACACACCAAACACACACACACACACACACACCAAACACACACACACACCAAACACACCCAACACACACACATACCAAACACACACACCAAACACACACACACACACCAAACACACACACACACACACCAAACAAACACACACACACACACACCAAAAACACACACACACACACACCACACACACACACACACACACCACACACACACCACACACACACACACACACACCACACACCAAACACACACACCAAACACACCAAACACACACACACACACACACACACACACACACACCAAACACACACACACACACACCAAACACACACACATACCAAACACACACACCAAACACACACACCAAACACACACACACACACCAAACACACACACACACACAACAAACACACACACACACACCAAACACACACACACACACCAAACACACACACAACACACACACACACACCAAACACACACACACACACCAAACACACACACACACCAAACACACACACCAAACAGACACACACACCAAACACACACACACACCAAACACACACACACACACACACACCACACACACCAAACACACACACCAAACACACACACCAAACACACACACACCAAACACAGACACACACACACACACACACACCAAACACACACACACACACCAAACACACACACACACACCCAACACACACACACATACCAAACACACACACCAAACACACACACACACCAAACACACACACACACACCAAACACACACACACACACACACCAAACACACACACCAAACACACACACCAAAGATCTGTCTTCTGAGCAGCAGGAGTCCAGACTGACAGGCTAAGCTCTCATCAAATACACAGTCTGAGTCCCAAATGGCACCCTGTTCCCTATTTAGTGCACTACTTTAGACCAGAGAATGGCACCCTATTCCCTATATAGTGCACTACTTTAGACCAGAGAATGGCACCATATTCCCTACATAGTGCACTACTTTAGACCAGAGAATGACACCCTGTTCCCTATTTAGTGCACTACATTAGACCAGAGAATGGCACCCTATTCCCTATTTAGTGCACTACTTTAGACCAGAGAATGGCACCCTATTCCCTATATAGTGCACTACTTTAGACCAGAGAATGGCACCCTATTCTCTATATAGTGCACTACATTTGACCAGGGCCAGAAGAGCTCCGGTAAAAAGTAATGTCCTATATAGGGAATAGGGTGCCATTCTCTTGTCTAAAGTAGTGCCCTATATAGGGAATAGGGTGCCATTCTCTGGTCTAAAGTAGTGCACTATATAGGGAATAGGGTGCCATTCTCTGGTCAAAAGTAGTGCCCTATATAGGGAATAGGGTGCCATTCTCTGGTCTAAAGTAGTGCACTATATAGGGAATAGCGTGCCATTCTCTGGTGAAAAGTAGTGCACTATATAGGGAATAGGGTGCCATTCTCTGGTCTAAAGTAGTGCACTATATAGGGAATAGGGTGCCATTCTCTGGTCAAAAGTAGTGCACTATATAGGAAATAGGGTGCCATTCTCTGGTCAAAAGTAGTGCACTATATAGGGAATAGGGTGCCATTCTCTGGTCTAAAGTAGTGCACTATATAGGGAATAGGGTGCCATTCTCTGGTCTAAAGTAGTGCACTATATAGGGAATAGGGTGCCATTCTCTGGTCAAAAGTAGTGCACTATATAGGGAATAGGGTGCCATTCTCTGGTGAAAAGTAGTGCACTATATAGGGAATAGGGTGCCATTCTCTGGTCAAAAGTAGTGCACTATATAGGAAATAGGGTGCCATTCTCTGGTCTAAAGTAGTGCCCTATATAGGGAATAGGGTGCCATTCTCTGGTCTAAAGTAGTGCACTATATAGGGAATAGCGTGCCATTCTCTGGTGAAAAGTAGTGCACTATATAGGGAATAGGGTGCCATTCTCTGGTCTAAAGTAGTGCACTATATAGGGAATAGGGTGCCATTCTCTGGTGAAAAGTAGTGCACTATATAGGGAATAGGGTGCCATTCTCTGGTGAAAAGTAGTGCACTATATAGGAAATAGGGTGCCATTCTCTGGTCAAAAGTAGTGCACTATATAGGGAATAGGGTGCCATTCTCTGGTCTAAAGTAGTGCACTATATAGGGAATAGGGTGCCATTCTCTGGTCTAAAGTAGTGCACTATATAGGGAATAGGGTGCCATTCTCTGGTCAAAAGTAGTGCACTATATAGGGAATAGGGTGCCATTCTCTGGTCAAAAGTAGTGCACTATATAGGGAATAGGGTGCCATTCTCTGGTGAAAAGTAGTGCACTATATAGGGAATAGGGTGCCATTCTCTGGTCTAAAGTAGTGCACTATATAGGGAATAGGGTGCCATTCTCTGGTCAAAAGTAGTGCACTATATAGGGAATAGGGTGCCATTCTCTGGTGAAAAGTAGTGCACTATATAGGAAATAGGGTGTCATTCTCTGGTCTAAAGTAGTGCACTATATAGGGAAAAGGGTGTCCTTCTCTGGTCTAAAGTAGTGCACTATATAGGGAATAGGGTGCCATTCTCTGGTCTAAAGTAGTGCACTATATAGGGAATAGGGTGCCATTTGGGATGCAGACAAACTGTAGCTATAACACTGGAATGGTGCAATAATAATTATACTCTGGTACCGTTTCTTGTAGCCTCCTGTTGAGATTGGCTTTCTTCCATTGAGGGAGGCTGAAGCTGGCAGCAGCAACTGACGGCAGGTCATACCCATCATAGGTGCTGGAGGGCAGAGGTCAACGCCTAAGAGACAACACCACTATGAACTCCGATCTGAGGGGGGTCGGCTGGCTCCTATTATCTGACGTACTAGCTTCGTCCCAAACGGCAGCCTGTTCCCTATATAGTGCACTAATTTTGACCAGGGCTCATAGGGTACATGGATAGTGTTCCATTTGGGATGCAAACAGTGCGGACTGTAACCTACCAGCTGATCTCCCTCAGTGTAATAAGAGTTATGCGCGGGGAAGACTTAGCTATTTGGGGGCCCGTTTCAAAATGCTACTGGGGGGGTCCCCTACCCCAAAAAGGGAAATGTTCCCGCATAAATGAAGTTTTATGATGACTAATAACCTGGTATTAAAAAGACCTCTTCGGTTCCTGTGTTTCAGTACAGTTGGGACCCGGAGTAGAGGGGCTGAAATATTCCTGATAAGCTGCTTACTTACCCGAAGGCCCAGACGCGAGCGGGGGCTGCTCACTTGAAGGCACAGGGGCGAGCGGCGGCGTGGGAAATCTCCTTGCGAAGGGTATAGTGGTGGAGGTGGCCCAACCGGTGGGCCTTATAGTCCCTGGGCAGGGGAGATATGGCGCCTCTGGGCTTCAGGGGACGCTCATCTGGAAGCTTTACTAAGAGGATGTATGTCAACAGGATTGTGTGGAAAACAACATTGGCTCAGATTATAGAAGGTAAAGCCCCAGTTGAATGTGTTGCAGGTCCAAACAACTGTGGTGCCTGGAAAGGTTTACACACAATAAACAACTACTGCTAAGTCACCATATGATGTTCCTATTGTGATAGCAGGCCTGCAATCGAACATGAACAAGCCTAAACAAATGCAAAACTTTGGCCCTCGGGAAAATACAATTGCTGAGGTCGCCATCTACTGGTAACATTCTGCAGTCACACCCTCCTAATGTTTCCTGACATTTTACATTGCGCATGTTAAAAGGCTGGTGGTGTCTTGTGTCATAGGGTTAGGGTTAGAATCTTATCTCCTATACACCCATGTCATGAGTCAGTAATAACTAAACAACCATTACCTCTGAAATCATCCTGCTGTCATTCTCCCATTTCTGATGGAACAGAAAGTGTCTCCCACAGACAGTTATTATCTGAGGTGCCCAGCCTGGACAAAATAGACACCTCTCTGCCCAGGTAAGAGGAAGAAGACCTGTACAAAATGTAAATGACATTCAATATGAGGCCAACATTAATATGCCTTCAACTGAATGGAGTAGCGTCTAATAATATAGCAGTGCACTACTTTCATATAGCTCTGGTCAAAAGTAGTGCACTATAACGGGGAATAGGGTGCCATTTGGGACAAAAACGTTCTCTTATAAACTCACTTCCCCCTCTACAATACCATTGGAATCCATTCCATCCCTTGAGTCGAGAATTTCAAACAAAAAGGCATGTTTTGGAATTCAGCTGATACAGTCAGGTAGGAAGAGGAATATTCAGCTGATACAGTCAGGTAGGAAGAGGAATATTCAGCTGATACAGTCAGGTAGGAAGAGGAATATTCAGCTGATACAGTCAGGCAGGAAGAGGAATATTCAGCTGATACAGTCAGGTAGGAAGAGGAATATTCAGCTGATACAATCAGGTAGGAAGAGGAATATTCAGTTGATACAGTCAGGTAGGAAGAGGAATATTCAGCTGATACAGTCAGGTAGGAAGAGGAATATTCAGCTGATACAGTCAGCTAGGAAGAGGAATATTCAGCTGATACAGTCAGGTAGGAAGAGGAATATTCAGCTGATACAGTCAGGTAGGAAGAGGAATATTCAGCTTATACAGTCAGGTAGTAAGAGGAATATTCAGCTGATACAGTCAGCTAGGAAGAGGAATATTCAGCTGATACAGTCAGCTAGGAAGAGGAATATTCAGCTGATACAGTCAGGTAGGAAGATGAATATTCAGCTGATACAGTCAGCTAGGAAGAGGAATATTCAGCTGATACAGTCAGGTAGGAAGAGGAATTCTTATTTTCCTTTTTCAGGAATTATATTTGATATCTATTCAATTATTTTATTTGCATGAAATGAGTTATTTCCCATAATTATGAACGTTTTGATAGTTTTATTCCCGAGCTAGGCCTAGCAGAGAACTTACTGTACAGTCTGCATGCCTCCACCTGACAGAGAAAGAGGACCACAAATAACAAATTATTTCCTCTTTCAGCAATGAAACTGCTAGGGCCAGTTTCCCGGACAGAGATTCTCTATTGAGTTTGCTTTTTAGTCCATGACTAGGCTTAATCTGTGTCCCGTGAAACCACCCCCTAATGTTCAATAGTCAGAAATGTCATGGTTGAATCGGTACCTGTGGAAACTCTTGAAATGCCCCAGTGGTCTCTTGGTTTTGATCGGAGGAGCCTCCAATAACAATCACAGGCCTACAGAGAGAGAGGTATCACACAATGACATCAACTGACAAGCTGAGACAACAAGAAATTGGAGTCCTCTGATCATTTTTTGCAGTGTGCGGATAGCATCCCTTCTTTTGAAAGGACCACTGAACATGAGTAGTAGGGTCTTCTGTTTGTGGAGTTCTAGCATACCAGCAGTTCATGTTAGCGTTGGCCATTCCACCAAGTGCATGGATGAGTCCCGGTCCAGACACAACCAGACACGCACCTGGACTGGAGAGGAACAGACAGACAGAGGGACAGACAGGAAGACAGGCAGACACACACACAAAGGGTCAGACAGCCAGGCAGACATAATTAGCAATGCAAAAAAGCTATGAAACGGACCCTCACACACTACACGCTCCTGTAGTCTATGTAAGGGTAGTTAATATCACATGATTTAGGGAGAGCTGGTTTAGTATAGTGTGGAGAGAGTAGTCTCCCTGGGCAGACGGGTCACTTCCCACATTAACAATGTTTTAACATAGGTCTGGGATTTCAGAGAGGAGAGACAGTATCTCTAAAGCTCTCTCCTAATGAGAATCCTCCTACCGTCCAGTGAGGTAACCAACAGCAGACGCAGCATAGAAAGCCTGTTGGATGACGCATTACAACAACATATCAGTATTACTGGTGTCTCCACAACCAAATCACATCAAAAATGTCATGAGAAGATTCTGAATTCATAAAAAATTAAAAGATGGCTTACGGCTTGTTCATTGCGCATTCCCACATACTTGATTCCTGAGGCTTGAGCTGCCATAGCTACTTCAATGACTGGAACACCAACTATTCCAAACATATATTCTACATTCTGTAGAGAGATACGTGTAGATACACTATATTTACATTAAAAAGAAAATTTAGTCATTTAGCAGACGCTCTTATCCAGTGAGTGCATACATTTTCATACTGAATTGTATATGAATTGTTACAATGTAGTTTAGATTTTCTTTGCATTGACACACACTTTGGCATGCATCAACAAGGGAGTTAACATATGCTATTCCACATAAACATCTAAATGTTTTGCTACAACAATATTCATAGTTAGCTATACCAGTGCAATGACCTTTGGCACACTTTCACAACTCGTAGTGCTACATTCTCACTGCCAAGGACATGATCAGCGACTAATATATTCTTAGCAACACGGTTACACAGTATAACACTGTTTTATATAAATTGCACACACTTTACCTGAGCTTTTAGTGCCTCTGCAATGAGCTGAGCCCCAGTCACATCTTCCATTATTATTGTCGAGAAATCTGTTCAAAGTGCAAACGAGGTTAGCAAGGAATTCTTGGACTTGTTGTTCAGTAGCTTATAAATCGTGTTTAGATCTCTTGCAAATCATTAGTTTTTGTCTGCTTTCCAGCATGCATTACATGAGTAGCTACAAGCGATAGGTATTTTGATAGCCACTTACTCCACAAAGTTAAAATTTGAGTGACAGGATTTCTTCTGGCACTACTGCTCCTGTCTTAAAGTATAACACGTTTTAATACCACTTCCGGGTTCACGGCCAATCACATGAGCCGTGCTTCTTCTTCGTCTTCTTTTTCTTCTTCAGTGGGGTTTATAGGCAGTCGGCATCCAACGTTATGGTGCATTACTGCCCCCTGCTGTACTGCAGTGTGGACATGAGCCGTGCAAGAGCAGTCATGAATATTTAATAAACTACTAGCCTTTTCCTTTTTGTATTGCAAGAAATACATAACAAGCCCTCATTATGTGTTTATAACTGCACTTAACTTAACACTTAACTCAATTAAGTCATTATGAGTGTATGACAGTATGAAAAAAAAAATGTATGCACTCACTAACTGTAAGTCGCTCTGGATAAGAGCTTCTGCTAAATGACTAAAATGTAAAATGTAAATGACTTGAGTGTATGCATTATAGATATAGGCTTCATAGAAAGTGTTACAAATGTTCTCCTGTCATCTTATAGGAGATCCATTCATGGATTTAGTTATGGCTTGAGAATGTGACTGGTCTACAGAGTTTTCTCCTTTATGTCTGTCTTTATATATATATATATATATATGGCACCCTTTTTTATATGTGACAACAACTTTTCTGTATTATGTGTATTTCCACAATCAATAATAATAAACGGTACTTCACTATGAATACTTTTGACTATGTGGTTTGAAGTACTTTACCGTTATCGTGCACAAACATTAAGACTATTATAGACAGAAATCAATGCAGTAATGTTTTATTAAATAAAGGCTCTGATTAAAATATAATATTAATGAAATCAGGCATTTAGCTAATTCTTCTTCCCAGAAGCTCCTCTGAATGGTTTGGAGATGGCTCTGGAGAGAGCGTGTAACACCCTGACTATGAGAGGGCGTTTACGGGACTGGGACTCCTGGGGAGCAGGGGCCGGTGTGGTTGTCAGGTCCTCCTTGGGAGGGGAAGTGGATGGAACCTCTGGAACCTCACACTCAGCATCTGTCATAAGAACATTTCATAATCAGAAAATGAATGTGTGTGTTTGTGTCTGTCCGTCTGCCTGTCTGTCTGCCTGCCTGTCCGTCTGCATGTCTGTCTGTCTGCCTGTCCGTCTGTCTGTCTGCCTGTCCATCTGCCTGCCTGTCTGTCCATCTGCCTGTCTGTCTGTCTGCATGTCTGTCCGTCCGTCTGCCTGTATCTGTTGTCACTGTTTTAACAAGCTTGTCATAGGGTGATATATCAATATAACATCGATGCTTATCACTTACCCTGTGAAATATGAGTCTCTCTGAGACGTTTGGGGTGGCTCTTCGGTTCCCCTTTTGTCTTGAACAGCTGTTGACAAAACACATCAGGACAACTGAGCCTGTGTAAAATACAGAGTGTGCATCCCAAAAGGCACCCTATTCGCTATGTAAGGCACTACTTTTGACAAGGGCCCATAGAGCTCTGGTAAAAAGTAGTGCACTATATAGGGAATAGGGTGCCATTTGGGACATAGCCATTGACTCTCTCCCATGTGTATTAGGATTGTATTACAGCGTCCTCACTCAACCTCCTCAAGACAATGACAACAGTATTGTTCTAATGCTGAGAGACAATAGGTGTGTAGTGAATCTGTAGGGTAAATTTCAGCCCTGCCTTACAGAGGTAATCTCAAAACACAGAGCACCCTACCTTAATCATGATCTTTGGAAACGTATGCATTTTCGGTAGGAAATGCCACTTCCTGTTCTTCTTAGTCTCTTCCCCTCTGGCAGAGGGAAGGCGGGCCATGCCGTCAGCCTTTACATCAGCCGGGCTAAGGCTCCTGGCAGGGAATTCCTCAGTAGCATTAAGGTCAGCTACAACACCATGAATGATGTCACTTGCGGCATTGCTGGTGTCTGAGTGAGAAGAGCACGCTAGTGTGACCGACCTGTGTACAATAACTGGGAGAAGAGGACGCAGCCATGGAAGTTAGTCACTGCATCCCAAATGGCATTCTCTTCACTTTATAGTGCACTACTTTTGACCAGGGCCCATAGGGTCTGGTCAAAAGTAGTGCACTAAATATGGAATAAGGTGCCATTCTGGACACAACCAGTGAATTTTAATTAAGTCCTATGCAGATGAAAATAGATACTTTCACTTACCATCCTCCATTGCAGACTTGGACCCATAAGTCAGGCTGTCCATCACCACGTCTGTCATCAACTTGATGACCTGATCCAAAACCATTTCAGCCGAGGGTGGCATAGGCCTTCCCATACACTGCCCCAGGAGTCTCCTAACAGAAGTCTGGGCAAAGTTGTAAATGAGCTCTGAGGCATCGTCCTTTGACAGCTTCCTCAGGGCTGGCTTAGGCAGCGCTGGTTGAGAGAGGCTTCTGTGGCCAGCCATGGATTGAAGCTGGCGGCTTATGGTTATCTCCAGAATGAGACCGTGGACCTTTGCGATCAGGTTGTCAGACGCACCTTGAAGGGCTTCAACTGACAGGAGCCTATCCAGATTTTCTTCTGCTGAAGTCATCTCTGGGTCGTCCGTCTTCAATGTGTCCATTATAGTTTTCACTATGATATTGGTGTCAGATATGTTTATTTCTTGTTGGCTCACAAGCGTTGACCGTGAACCTGTCTCGTCCATTGCGATAGAGGTATGGGATTCTGTCCTTGTGATCTCATCGGCAGCGCTCATGTCAGGCAACTGGTCAAGGCTCTCCAGTAAAGAGTCTAACATGTTAGTGGCTATCAGACACTCCTGCCCAACAGATGAACTCTCAGAGTTGGCCACTCTACACTTGATCTCATTTAGGATCAAGCTGAGCATCTTCTTTGCAGTTTTGCTAAAGCCTTCTTGGCTGACTGCCACTGTTACGTCTTTTAGAGCCACAAGAGGTTTGCAACTTTCACTCAATCCACTGCCGTGGAGAGGAGAGGCTCTCTTCAAACTGTTGTTGCTCACAACTGACATACTCCTGGTGGGCAGAGTGACATCCTCACTGCATGTGTCAATTACATGGTGGTCTGTTGAAGAGCCACTTGAAGACACAAGGGCTTTAGACCTTTTAGCCAAACAGACTTTTGACAAAGGCTTCTCACTTCTCACAGACGGATGGCGGCTCCTGTCCTCAACAAGAGCAGTGTCAGGGGACTTAATGCGTCTGAGTGTCTCCACAGGGGTGGAGTCCAGCACATCTTTGGCTGTGGTGACTGACACTGGTGGAAAAGAGAAAAAGATGTTCAGTCTATCCTTTACTCTGTGGTACATGGTTTGAGCAGCATCCAATAAGTTGTCAAAGACAACTCTGGGTTTGAGCTGGGACTCCAGCTTTTTCTCTCCTAGTGGGAAGGAGTCTGCGTCGTCCACAGTGTACTGGGATACACTTTCAAGGTCTTGCATGATAATATTTACTATATCTTCGGCTGTAGAAACCACATGGTGTGAAAAGGTGGTGCTAGGCATGCCCTGTAGCAAAGAATGGTTGGCTTTGCTAGCAGCTCTGAGAATGGTCTCACTCACAATGTGTTTGGCCTTAGCTCGGAACTCAGTACTGTAAAAGCTCTGGATGGAAATGTTAGAGGTTCTGCTGGCTGCACTAAGAGATCGCATGAGTGTGGGAATCTCGGCTGACGTCACATCACTCAAAATGGTGAGGTCCTCCAATTTCGAAATTATCGAGTCCAACTTCTGGTTGAAGTCGAAGGATGAATTTGTCTTGCTCTCCCCAACGGAAGCGGAGCAGTCTTCCTTTGAAGTGTCCACCCTCAGCACCGAGATCACCTGTTTGATTACCCCTTTAGTGCAGGTGTCGAGGGTGAGCTGGTGGGCTGAGGACTTAGAAGGGGTCTTACTGTCTGTCTTCTGTACAGGAGATTCCTCCACAGTGGCCTCAGTTACAGGAGATACCTCCACAGTGGCCTCAGTTACAAGTAGTCCAGTTGCAGAGAGCTCGATTTGCACAGGAATATATTTTCCCTCAGTGAGATGGTTGGAGGTGAACAGCTTCCTTAGTTTGTCCAGGGTTTTGGTGTAAATCTTCTGGGAACCTGAACTCACTTCCACCCAGAATATTTTGCGACCTGGTTTCGTACGCTTGGAGGCCTTATTGACCTCATATACCTCATGCAGGTCGGAAATAATTCCACCAAAGAGATCAGAGGATGCCTCCTCAATATTCTCTGAGGAAACATGGACAGATAGGATTTCCGACAGTTTCCCACAAGTGTCGGTTTTATCCAGCGCAGCAGTATATGTCACAGCTGCATCCTGAATGACCTGAGTGATGCATTGCTCAGCTTTGACAATATACTCCTCCACTGGCTGACCAAGGAGGATGTCAACTTTATCAGCAGGGCGCTCCTTCTGAATACTCACATTCTCCTCTGATGGGCATGGGTTGTTGAAGATAATGCTCTCAGTGACCATCTTAGAGGAGGCGAGAGATGAGTCGAGAAGCAGAGATCTGTATATTGTCGAGGTGGACATCTCTGGGTGCTTTATCACAGCAGCCTCCTCCAAAATGGCCGACGGGCCCTGGAGGATGTCAGAGATATCCATGTCCTCAATGGTCTCTACCAGAGACGATAGTAGGTCTCTGGCTGCCAGGTTGGTAGGTCTCTGGTTCTCGAGCTCTGTTTTGATTGCTTGACAGGCAGTTGCCAGAGCAACAACAGAGCGAGAACACAACTGCTTCAAGGTGGAGTCAGAACACGATGATGACAGATCTGTCATGGACATGGTGGAGAGTTGACTCTCAGAGACAAACGGGCTGAGTTTGACAGACACCTGTCTGACCAAGTCCCCAGCAAGAGCTCTCTTATCTATTGCTCCACTAGCTGAGTTGTGGGAGCAGGCACTCTGTGGCCTTGACGGGTTCCTGTTATCCAAAAATCCTGTTGTCCAAAAAACCTCAAGTACAAGATCCACAACATCGGATGACACTTCTGTCATTCTGTTGTCAGACAGAAATGTACTTGGATGAATGGTGCCTGCATTCACAGTCCAGTCGCAAATGGAGTTGTTGGACTGACTCTGGACTAGTGGAACTAGACAGGTTTCACTTTGACCTTGGCCAAAGAGCTCTGCCATTTTGAGCAGAACTGATCTTAAGACCTTCGACTTGGAAATGTTCAGCAGTGGGTCGTTGTTGGACAGTCTGGTGGATGGTCTGCTAGCCGATCTGTGAACCACTAGGCTTTGTATTTCTGCCGAAATGGCAGTTAGAAAATAGGTCAAGGGGCTGGTCGCTCTCCCCTCATTTCCTCCGTTGGCTTTAGCCTTGGTGATGCTATCTATGATGATGACTATGACCTGTCCAGCCAGAGGACCCAAGATGGCCTCAAGCTCCCTCTCTAACTCAAGGGGAGACTTGTGGCCGAGCGCAATATGCTCTATGGCATGGGAATACATCTTAGAAGTCGCCATGCTTAGCATCTCTTGGACAAACTGTTGACTTGCTGAGATACTTCCAGTCAGCGGATCTAGAGTTCCCTGACTGACACTTCGCATTAGCTCAGCCAATCTGGAGGTGAGAAGGTTTATAACCAACTCGACAATACCCATCATTAACTTGCCGTCCGTTGATATTTTGCTAAGTCTGTATTTCTCCTGTCTACTTCGTTTCGGCGGCAGTACGATGTCACTCTGCGACTGGCCGCTCTGGACCATGTCGAAGACAGAGTCCTCAGAGATTCCAAACACAGATCTCAGTGGTGCTGAGTGTAGTCTGTGTCTCATCTCTCTATCGCTACCCTCAAGTGAGGAGACATATCGCTCTTCGTTCTCACTCAGCAAAGAGGTCATGGACCTGCAGAATGCACAACAGAAATGAATAGTACATGGTAACAAAATAAAAAATATGATCCAAGACTTTGGGACACAAACTCAACCTTGTTATTGTTATTCAAAGGAAGCATTGTGAACCATCTCAAACCACACTCAGACCAAACATTAACATTTAGAGTAAACTTTTTAGAGTGGTTGTGTAGTATCTAAGTAGTATTTCTCACTAAGTGGATCTGGAATGGATATTTGTACCTATAACAGGAAAGACCTGCAAAAAGAGGAGGGGATAGAGCTAGGTATCTGTGAGAGGCGTGGATAGGGCTAGGTACCTGTGAGAGGAGTGGATAGGGCTAGGTACCTGTGAGAGGAGTGGATAGGGCTAGGTACCTGTGAGAGGAGTGGATAGGGCTAGGTACCTGTGAGAGGAGGGGATAGGGCTAGGTACCTGTGAGAGGAGGGGATAGGGCTAGGTACCTGTGAGAGGAGTGGATAGGGCTAGGTACCTGTGAGAGGAGGGGATAGGGCTAGGTACCTGTGAGAGGAGGGAATTGGGCTAGGTACCTGTGAGAGGAGTGGATTGGGCTAGGTACCTGTGAGAGGAGTGGATAGGGCTAGGTACCTGTGAGAGGAGTGGATTGGGCTAGGTACCTGTGAGAGGAGTGGATAGGGCTAGGTACCTGTGAGAGGAGGGGAAAGGCGTGGGAGTGCGTGTGCTGCAGGCGGTTCTGGCGCTGGTGCACTTGCTGGGTCCTCCACTACAGCTGAATCTGACGCTGCGGCCAAGAGAGGTCACCTCTCCTGCCTCATTACTTCCTGATCCAGAAGAGCTTGGCCAATCAGAGAGCTCTATCTGCATGGTGAGGTCAAGGGCGGGAACAACCACAGTGGATGTAGACTCCATCACCCATGCTACAATATCCATGCACTTGGCACTAAACTCATGTCTGCTCATCTGCAATGTTAAAAGACCATACAGAGTTAGTTTGTTAAAGGGGCTGCACTGATATAAAACTTAGAACCATTTACTCAAACTTGTCAATTAAAGCAGTGGTTCAGGATTAAAGGTCCTGCAGGATTTCCACAAATGAATGTTTGGTCCATTTTACCAACATTAACTACTTTAGAGGTGACTATAACTCACCCCGGCACGCATATTCTCACTCAGCAGATTCCAATGGCTGAAAAGTAAATAAATGCAAGTACACAATGAATTACATTACCTCTATTCTCTTAGACTACGTTATGGATGGACATTACCTCTATTATCTTAGATTACGTTATGGATGGAAATTACCTCTATTATCTTAGATTACGTTATGGATGGACCTCTATGGAACTAGGCCACACCCAGACATCCCTGATTGGTTATTTGGTCCGTTGAGTCCTTTGTATTGGCCCGAGACTATAGGAGACTCTCAATCTCCTCACCTCCTTCTCAAAACCCATTGGATGAGAAGGTCAGAAGGGCGGGACCTCTGGCTTTCTCATCCAATGGGTTTTGAGGAGGCGAGAAGAGAGGACACGAGGAGTATGCAATTGAGACAGGGAACATATCTAGGGGATGCATGGGGAAGCCAAAGAGCAACTTACTCGTCCTTCATGTCCTGCACAAAGGTGTGTAGGTCTGGGTAGCTTCTCTTTCCCCTGCTGAGGGTGAGGCTGGTCTGGGAGGTTGCATCCTTGTGGGTCACGGTAGTGAAGGTCACCACTGCAGCCTGATGGCGACAACAGAAAGCAGAGTTAGGCTGGAATTCAATTTTGCGTCATTAAAACACAAAATATCTAAATGAAATTTCATACATGTAATAGAAAAATACATCATACCTCCTGTGACTGAGATGGGATGGCAACAGCCTCGTCCATCTCACTCTCTCCTTCGACCTCCTGCGACTGAGATGGGATGGCAACAGCCTCGTCCATCTCAATCTCTCCTTCAACCTCCTGCGACTGAGATGGGATGGCAACAGCCTCGTCCATCTCACTCTCTCCTTCAACCTCCTGCGACTGAGATGGGATGGCAACAGCCTCGTCCAACTCAATCTCTCCTTCAACCTCCTGCGACTGAGATGGGATAGCAACAGCCTCGTCCAACTCAATCTCTCCTTCAACCTCCTGCGACTGAGATGGGATGGCAACAGCCTCGTCCAACTCACTCTCTCCTTCAACCTCCTGCGACTGAGATGGGATGGCAACAGCCTCGTCCAACTCACTCTCTCCTTCAACCTCCTGCGACTGAGATGGGATGGCAACAGCCTCGTCCAACTCACTCTCTCCTTCAACCTCCTGCGACTGAGATGGGATGGCAACAGCCTCGTCCAACTCACTCTCTCCTTCAACCTCCTGTGACTGAGTTGGGGTATCTGTCTCTAGAACAGCCTCGTCCAACTTGGTCAGTCTCTCAGCCTCTCTGTGATCTTTATGGGATCTAGATAGAGAAAAAGGAATCTCTCTTAGGTCACTGCTATAATGTGAGTGCGAGGATGTGTTCCCATTATAGAATTAGAATCATAGAATTAGAATGAATCATTCTAGAATTAGAATAGATATATAGAATAGGCTCCAATACTCTTGAGATGACTCGGCCTATCCAGAGCCAAATATTTAGAGAATTCTGCCAACTTTTAAAAGGACTCCATGTTAGCGCCTTGGAGCCTTTCATTTATCCTTTCATTATAAGTACATTCTAATTATAGATGTTCAGTTACATAGCATTGTTTAAAATGTCAATATTGCCCATGGGGAGCCAGCTGTCATATGGATATCTACTGTGTCATGTAATGTATACATAAACTCAGCAAAAAAAGAAACGTCCCTTTTTCAGGATCTTTCAAAGATAATTCCTAAAAATCCAAATAACTTCACAGATCTTCATTGTAAAGGGTTTAAACACTGTTTCCCTTGCTAGTCCCCTGTAGCTCAGTTGGTAGAGCAAGGCGCTTGCAACGCCAGGGTTGTGGGTTCGTTTCCCACGGGGGGCCAGTATGAAAATGTATGCACTCACTAACTGTAAGTCGCTCTGGATAATCTGCTAAATGACTAAAATGTAAAATGTTGTTCAATGAACCATAAACAATTAATGAACATGCACCTGTGGAACGGTCATTAAGACACAAACAGCTTACAGACGGTAGTTATGAAAACTTAGGACACTAAAGAGGCCTTTCTACTGACTCTGAAAAAGACCAAAAGAAAGATGCCCAGGGTCTGCCACTGCGAAGATGCCCGTATGTGGTCTGCCACCGTCATGTCTCCCTGTAGCGCTGTCTTAGGCGTCTCACAGTACGGACATTGCAATTTATAGCCCTGGCCACATCTGCAGTCCTCATGCCTCCTTGCAGCATGCCTAAGGCATGTTCACGCAGATGAGGCCAGGGCAATAAATTGCAATGTCCGTACTGTGAGATGCCTAAGACAGCCCTACAGGGAGACGGGATGGACAGCTGATCGTCCTCGCAGTGGCAGACCACGTGTAACAACACCTGCACAGGATCGGTACATCCGAACATCACACCTGCGGGACAGGTACAGGATGGCAACAACAACTGCCCCGAGTTACACCAGGAATGCACAATCCCTCCATCAGTGCTCAGACTGTCCGCAATGGGCTGAGAGAGGCTGGACTGAGGGCTTGTAGGCCTGTTGTAAGGCAGGTCCTCACCAGACATCACTGGCAACAACGTCACCTATGGGCACAAACCCACCGTCGCTGGACCAGACAGGACTGGCAAAAAGTGCTCTTCACTGATGAGTCGCGGTTTTGTCTCACCAGGGGTGATGGTCGGATTCGCGTTTATCGTCAAAGGAATGAGCGTTACACCGAGGCCTGTACTCTGGAGCGGGATCGATTTGGAGGTGGAGGGTCCATCATGGTCTGGGGCGGTGTGTCACAGCATCATCGGACTGAGCTTGTTGTCATTGCAGGAAATCTCAACGCTGTGCGTTACAGGGAAGACATCCTCCTCCCTCATGTGGTACCCTTCCTGCAGGCTCATCTTGACATGACCCTCCAGCATGACAATGCCACCAGCCATACTGCTCGTTCTGTGCGTGATTTCCTGCAAGACAGGAATGTCAGTGTTCTGCCATGGTCAGCGAAGAGCCTGTATCTGTTGGATTGGAGGGTGAGGGCTAGGGTACATTCCCCCCAGAAATGTCTGGGAACTTGCAAGTGCCTTGGTGGAAGAGTGGGGTAACATCTCACAGCAAGAACTGGCAAATCTGGTGCAGTCCATGAGGAGTAGATGCACTGCAGTACTTATTGCAGCTGGTGGCCACACCAAATACTGTTACTTTTGATTTTGACCCCCCTTTCTTCTGTTAGTCACATGTCTGTGGAACTTGTTCAGTTTATGTCTCAGTTGTTGAATCTTGTTATGTTCATACAAATATTTACACGTTAAGTTTGCTGAAAATAAACGCAGTTGACAGTGAGAGGACGTTTCTTTTTTTGCTGAGTTTATATCTCAATGTCCCAACTCTATAAATACATAGCTCTGGGCCTACCTCTCCATAGGCGGTGACCTTTGACCTACTACTGAATCTGTATCTTTAGGCCTATGTGATCCTGTAACCAGTCACAAATGTGTCATTAGTGTAAATCACTTACCTGACTTCCTTCATAACATCAGCACCATTGATGGGGTCATCCAGGTCTATGAGGGTGAGGTCATTCCCACTGACCTCTGACCTCTGAAAGACAGCACAAAGTCATGTTTAGATGTCACCTACTGTGTCGCCTTTTGCCGTGTTCAAAACAACTGGGAAATCTCTGACTTCCGACTTCAGTGCGTTCAAGACAACTGGGAAAATCGGGGAAAAAAAACAAGCTCCGACTGGGAAAAATCTTTTTGAACAGTCATCCAACTCGGAATTCCAAGTCGGAAGCAGCGCGGCTTGGCGGGTCATGTTTTGGAGGACGCCTGACTCGACCTTCGCCTCTCCCGAGCCCGCTGGGGAGTTGCAGCGATGAGACAAGATCGTAACAAGATCGTAACTACCAATTGGATATCACGAAAAATTGGGGAGGAAAAGGGGGTAAAATTACCACCACAAAATGTAAAAAGGAATTCCAAGTCGGAAACCTATTTCCAATATAGTGCACTTATTTTGGCTGGAGCCCTATAGAGTCCCACAGTATGAGTCATAATACCCATAAAACCTAGTGGTCAAACAGGGAAATGGTTCCAATCGTTTTAATAATAATAATAATAATAATAATATGCCATTTAGCAGACGCTTTTATCCAAAGCCACTTACAGTCATGCGTGCATACATTTTTACGTATGGGTGGTCCCGGGGATCGAACCCACTACCCTGGCATTACAAGCGCCATGCTCTACCAATTGAGTTTTTCCACCATTCATTTTTCCCATTGGGGATTTTAGAAACACTTAAAATAAGGTCTGTGTTTCGTGTAGGCTTACCCTGGTGTGACGTTTTGATAACCGTGTAAATCTCTCTAGGACAAGGTGACTTATCAATATATTCTCTTGTATTTACCTCCCAAAAATGTAATGCTTATTAGCTGCTAATGTGGCTATCATAAAGAACTACAAATGCCATGATGATCATGCTGATCGAGGCAAAGGTAAGAATCTCTGGATTAACTATCTAATGTTAGCTAAATGTAGTATATGAATAAATTGGCTGCATTTCTTTAAATTGACAATTCTGTGAACTGTCTAGTGCAAGTTTTAAATTGACACAATACCTGTTAGCAAAGGTGTCAGCTAGAGATGACGTGCAGGAGCTTGCAGGGATTTGTAGTTTTGCATGATGTCTACTTTGATGCTAATTAGCATTTTCGAATCTGAGAGTAAATGGAGCCGAATATACTGATAAAAGTCACCTTGTCCGAGAGAGATTTACATGGTTACAAAAACGTCACGCCAGGGTAAGCCTACACGAAATACAGCCCTTATTTCGAAAATCGCCTATGGGAAAAATGAATGGTGGAAAAACGATTGGAACCATTTCCCTGTTTGACCGCTAGGTTTTATGGGTATTATGACACCTCCACTGTGGGACTCTATAGAGGGGTTGGTTGTTTAGCAACAAAACTGGCATGCAACTATGGGGCAAAATAGACAGGGTTTGCTTAGACTGTTGACAACATGTAAACTATATTTAGTCTCTAAATGTTTATTGCAACCATAAATACATTTGAACAATGAACTCGTCTCAAATACATTGTTACAGTTGTTGTTGGTTAGCTAGGTAGCGAATTTTAGCCATTGCATAGACATGATATCAGTCAAAACACCTCAAAACAAGACATGGTATCAATAACACCATACAATGAGCTGAAACATGCCACAGAGCTACGATTCCCCACATGGCAGCTTGTTGTTAGCTGAGGTTCAGAATCATAACAAGATACACGACTTCCAGCCATCGATGCGCGAGCATCATTTTACCGTGACGTCAGCCAACCCTTCTATGGCTCTTGGTCAAAAGTAGTGCACTAGCCTACATAGGGAATAGGGTGCCATTTAGGACGTATTTATGAAGGTGATGCCATAACCTTTGACCCCCATTTGACCCACAGCAGATTCTACTGTACCTTTAGCCAACTCTCATGACTCCCCGGCCATAGGCTTTCTAGTTTGATATTACAGCATGAATAGCACATTATTTCATTTGTTAAACAATATTTAATCCACAGTAATTACTATAATTGAAGATTTAAAAAAAAAAATAACATGCCTACCTTGCACTCTTTATTCTCCATCTCCTTGCAAAATCAGCACATTTCCTTGCCAAAATGAACGCATTCCTCCAGCACTAGCGAGGATCAGACTGAACCGCTCCAGCGGTTTCTGATCCGTTTCGACGTTTATCAGTGATGACGTAACAATGCTGTAAAGATTTGACGCACTTCCGATGTCGTGCTGATGCAACGCTCTGTGCTGTTGAAAGCTCACGTATGGAAATCCTGCGAGTTGGAAACAAATGTAGGCTATTGTTGCCCTTAAAACTGTAATGTTGAGGACGCCATGAACAAATAAAATACATAACCCACACCGTTAGGCCAAAGTAAATGCATTTTTTCATCACTTTGCCAATAGACTTCTTGTTCCTCGTTGTAGCCTTTCTTTTGGGATTGGCACCACTGTCACTGCCTGACACCTAGAAATTGATACTGCGGTTGTCACATAAAACAGATAACCCATAGTTCATTATTAAATAACATAACTCATTTCTTTATTTTATTACTCATAAAATATACAGCAATCTTCAGATACTGAAAGAATTCATGGGAGTTTCGAATTCAGTCACTATTTCATATGTACATGCTAGTTTCATCCTTTTAAAGAACAAAAAGGACACGAAAAACCTGTGAACCTCCTGTTCCTGATTTGACTAACATAGCATATGTATTGTACATATTTCCAGTTAAAATGATTTTCAAAAAGAGACAAAAAAACGGCGGTTTGAACAAGCCATCACATAAAAGGATTGAGTGGTTTCATTTTTTTGAAGAAGTTAAAGCAAGCAAAACCTGTCAAAATACATTGATTATAAGACCAAGACAAATAATATAGAAGAAAATCTAAATGCTGCTGTCCTACCATTGGTTTACAGTGTTTCTCCTCTCCAAGGGAGGCATGTTTTCCGCCTCGTATGCCTCGGAATAGTATCAGTGCTTTTCACAAACGTTGTAATACTTAGTGTGCATCATTGCTTTCGCTCATACAGCTGCCCCTACTCTCCTAACCTCCACTCAGTAACTAAAGAAGGCACAAAATGATGATGACATAAATATCACAAGAAAGAATACATGAATGAATCATTTACTTTCTAAAATATTTTAGGTAGGTTTAATAACGCAAATGTAAAAAGTCCTGTTGCTCACATACCAGTATGCAAAATCTACATCCTAAATGGCACCCTATTCTTTATAGAGTACACTACTTTTGACCAGAACCCTATGGGCCCAGGTCAAAAGTAGTGTACTATAAAGGGAATAGGGTGCCATTGGGGATGGAATTTATTTGAAATTACTAATGAGAGCAAATACTACGATTTTTTGGTTCCCACAGAGGGTCAGGAGCTTAAGACATGAATGATTTTAATAAAATGTTTGTTCATAAAAAATAAATGATTTCCCCTCCTTCCACATGGATTACAGACAAGAGGCTAGGTACGTTGACTGTCTTAGTGTGCGGATAAACATGACCATCACTCTCATAAAACTTAAATGAAACATCACTCCTTATGTTTTTTCTCAGCCCAAAACGCTCAATCCCATTTCTACTGTCAAAACAGGTTTTGAAAAGGCTTCTTCCACATCTTTTGGTCCATGTCTGTTTTTCACTCAGTGAAGTGCTACTATCTCTTAGGACTACAGGTTATTGCCGTCATAAGGTGTCCGTCTGTCTGTTGGCTGGACAGTTTCTACCGTTTAGGACCTTTGTGGGTAAAGGTAAAGGTGGGGTATAGCAGCAGCAGTTCCTCTGAAGTCCAGTATCTGCTGGAAGGACACCTGGTGGTACGAGAGGATGAGTGTGGCCAGCCAGCCTGTTGTGCCTCCCCCTCTCTCTCCCTCCCTCCCTCCATTTCTTTCTCTCCATCTGCGGGACTCTTAAGGCTCCTGTGCGGACTGTCTCGGCTCGTGCCCTCCCAAAGCTGGCTGTGGTGATTTAAGACACGGTGTGTATGTGTGTATTTGTTTGTGGCCTCTGCCCCACTTCACTGTCCATCCGCCTGCCCTTGGCTCCCCTCCTGGGCAGCGACCACCACCACCCTCAGTACATCTCTGAGTCTGAGTCGTTGAGGTCCTCATCCTTGTAGAAGCCTCCATCGTGGTCGCGGTGGCCGATGTTGTTGAAGCTGCAGTAGGAGCTGTGCTCGCTGCGCAGCACGGGCAGGCTGTCGAAGGTCACACTCTTGGAGGGGCTGGTGGTGTAGTGGTTAATGGCACTGAAGGACAGGCTGGGCGCCGGGTTGCAGGGGGACACGGGCATCATGGTGGCCAGGATCAACGCCAGGCAGTCCGCCACGTCTTTGTTTGGGGGCGCAGGCCAAGGCAGGCGTGTAACCTGAGGGGTTCAAACAGAACAGCAGAGGGTCACTTCAGGAGCATCACCGTTTACTACAACGCTTTTGGTGAAAAACATGAAATAACACCAGGCTAGGAGATACAAAGTTAAGACAATAACCAAGCAGTGGATTAGAGAGAAACATTTGTGGACACATTGAGAAGAGAAGTACAGAAGAAAACAGTGTTAGCGTAATGGATCTTACCATTCTCATCGACTGCGAGCACGCTAGCACCCTTCGCTAGTAGCTCCTGCACCACCACCGTCAGACCATTTCTGGCTGCAACGTGTAACGGCCTGAGGAGAAAGTACCGTCAGATTAGACAGCAGAAAATGAGGATACCTCCCAAATGCCAGACTATTCCCTATATAGTGCACTTCTTCTGACCAGGGCCCAATGAATACAGCTGAACCATACGTACGTCTGTAAGGCTGCGTTAGTCGAGTTGATGAGGTTCCTGTCTGTAATCTTCTCCAATATCAACAAGGCACTGGTTTCATGCCCCTTTAAAAACCAGAGTCAAACATGTCAGACCAAAATTTAAACCAGAGAGAGCCAACTGTTCAGATGAACGTCATCTTGATGTGGGAATGCTCACCTTACTGCAGGCCAGATGAAGAGCAGTGTTCTTGACTGCATCCTGCAGGGTGAGTTCTGCTTTGGCACTGCTCACCAACAGCTCTGACACAGACAGAGAAACATAAAGAAACTCAATGAGGAAATTAAGCGACTTATTAAAATATAAAACAGACAGGTTGAACTTAAGCCGGCTGGCGAGGCAAAGTGGAGGAGAGGGGGCTGCATACCGACGGCGTTGGTTTGTCCGTTCTCAGCAGCCATCATGAGGGAGGTCTTCCCGGAGGCGTCGGGGGAGTTGACCTGGGCGTTGTGGCCTAGCAGCAGCTGAAGACACTCCACGTGGTCCGTGAAGGCCGCTGCATGCAGGGGGGTCCTGGAGAGAGGAAACGTATTTCACCGATATCGTGTAGGACTGTTATAAACAAGTTTGTTCAATTAACCCTGTTTATACCATAGAAATATAAAATCACTAATAGATGTATTAAAAGTAATCTACAATCCCTCATCCAACCCCAGAGGTCATTTTAACAACATTATTCTCCAGAAGAAAAGGACTTTGTCATGTGCTGTAGTTACCGGTTCTTGGTGTCAGTGGCGTTGACAATGGCCGGCCCCAGAGTGTCAATCAGCATCTCTGCAGCCCCCTCGTTGTCATTGATCACAGCACAGTGGAGGGGGCTGAAGGAGTTGCCCTCAGTCTTGTGGAAAACCTCCTGTTCCAGCAGCACCTCTACACACGTGTCATGGCCTAGTGGAAGATTGATTCATTTAATTTATAATTAAAAGTAATAGGTTGCTCCAGCAGGAAACATTACATACAGGAAAAAGATGACGTCGCTGCAGACCACAACAATACTCTCCGAGAAAGCTAAAAATCTGACAATCCCTGACAAAGTCCTGTTTCAGTGTAAGGTCCTCCACTGAGAGTCATAACCCTTAATTCTGTTGTAGTCTTGTTCATTCCCCCACATGGCTCCGTCCACACCAATCGAATGCTTTTCAAGCCACAAGAGGGAGTGAATGAGTGTACACTTCATGGAGGAGAGAACAGAGCTACAGTCCAGTTAGTCAGTACGTACCGTTGTATGGCCTACCTAATTCAGGGACATGTTTACAGTGCTGAAGAGAGAAAATCAGAAAATATCTAGTGTTCCGTTAGTTCAGTACGTACCGTTGTAGCAGGCCCAGTGTAGTGGCGTGTAGCCCTGGTTGTCTGTGATGACGGGGAGGGTCTCCACTGACTGGGCGGCGTGTAGGAGCCCCCCCAGCACCCCGATGTGTCCGGATGCCGCCGCCAGGTGGACAGGGGTCCGCCCCTTACAGTCCCGAACCAGGAAGCTTGCGCTGTGCTGCAGCAGGGCCTCCACACACTCCTCATGACCCGTCACCGCCTGGGAGGAAGGGCGGGGAGACAAGAATGGATTTGAATAACTAATAATCAATGATATAATAATGAATCATCAATTATTTAAAATGATGTCTGGAGGCAGGTCCCTACAGGGATGAATACACCACTACCCATGGACAACTACTTTTCTGAAGATAATATGTATATTTGGGCATAACTTATATTCCATGCTAGATCCCACCCCAAAGCCATCCCTAGTAGTTCAATGGCCCCATCCCTAGATCAGAACAAGCCTCCCCGTCTCTTTCTGTGTGTGAGCGTATACAGCCAGCTCTCCTCCTCACCCCTCTGTGTAGCGCTGTTCTGCCCCACTTGTCTTTGGCTTCTACGCTGGCTCCCTTGTTGAGCAGTGAGTCCACACAGTCTGTGTGTCCGCTCAGCACCGACAGCATCAGAGGGGTTCTGATACACAAGACAACAAGGTCATATTACAAACTGGTAATAACCAGGCTGAGTCCCAAATGGCAACCTATTCCCTATATGGTACACTACCTTTGACCTGAGCCCATAGGGTTCTGGTTTAAAGTAGTGCACCAAGTAGGGCATAGGGTGCCATTTGGGACGTATACCTAGTGTCAAAATCTCTTTATTTCAGGAATTGTATCCAAAACCCAATTGACTTACTGTCCATTCCCGTCTTGAACGTCCACTGGACTCTGGAGGTCAGCATTTCCAATCAGCAAACGCAAACACTCTGAATGACCGTTGGTAGCTAGAGGAGGATAAATACAGAGGATAGAAGAATGTGAGATGATTGACCGTTGGTAGCTAGAGGAGGCTAAACAGAGAGGATATGAGCTGATTGCTGGACGACTATTACCTTCACATGAACAGACAGATTTCTAGAACAGTGGTATTGGTAGATGACATCCTCATGATGTCACGGTTCAGACAGACGACCAGAGGACCACAATTGCGTCACACCAGAAAGTTTATTAAACTTAAGGGAAAAGGGAAGTAGGGAGTGAATGAAGGCTCCAGGGGTAACAGGGATCCCGTCCAATGTGCTGGGTCTGTGCCCCCCCCAGTGGCAGCGATGCGTCCTATGAAGCCGGTGGTGGGTGGTCCAGAAGTCCTGGGGGGGGGAGACACAGACACAACAGGGCGGAATGAAACAAGGCAGCAGTACAGTTCAAGGGAAATCCAAAATACGTAGTAGCAAGGCAGAAGGCTGGTCAGAGTTACCGGGATTGAAGAGTAGTCAGGAGTCGTAATGGCAGAAGCAGGTCTGGATCTCCTGAGGCAGAAGAGTATCCAAAAAACAGGCAGGTCCGGGGTCACAAAACCAGGGTGAGCCAGAAGCGCGAGCAAACAGGTTCCGGGTGTGAGCTTTGCAGACGATCTGACACCGGAGAGCTGAAAGACAGGGCCTTAAATACTGGGAGAGGTAGTGGGTAATGCAGCGCAGCTGGCAGAGTAATTAGAGCAGAGCAGAGCAGGGACAGGTGGAGCTAGTTAGGCTGAGTAGAGAGAGTGGTGAGCAGAGTGGAAGAAAATTAAGGTGGTAACCCGGTGGAGTGAGAGGCCCATGACAGAACCCCCCCCCCAAGGGACGGCCCCAGAAGTCCCAAGAGCAACACCACGCCGGGCGGGAGGAGGGGAGCCGGAGGAGGGCTAGAACTCCTCCGAACGGTCCGAGTGAACGTCCTCATCCTCGGAGGAAGCCGGAGGGCCGTGGTCGGGAGATGGGACAGGTCCCGAGACAGGATCAGGCACAGGACAGGAAGCCGAGCGGGCAGGACGGTTAGGGACCCCTCTGGGGCGGCCCCTACGGATTGCAGGTTGATCAGGATGCCGTTGGTGGAAAGCGGTGATGAGAGTCCTATCCACAATCCGACTAGCTGGCACCCAGGTCCTTTCCTCAGGTCCATAGCCCTCCCAGTCAATGAGGTACTGGAGACCCCTACCCCTCCGTCTGGACCGAAGCAGGCGGCGGACGGTGTAAACCAGACCACCATCGACGAGCCGTGGAGGAGGAGGACCAGGCGCAGCAGGGACCAGCGGACTCTCATGGATGGGCTTAATCTTAGACACATGGAAAGTGGGGTGCACCCTCAGGGAATTAGGCAGTTGGAGCCGGACAGCAGTTGGGCTAATCACTCTTATGATAGGGAATGGGCCAATGAACCGAGGTGCCAGCTTCTGCGACTCCACCCTGAGTGGCAGGTTCTTCGATGACAACCACACCCTTTGACCAACATGGTAGGTGGGAGCAGGAATTCTCCGACGGTTGGCCCCGGTAGTGTAGCTGGCAACGGATCTGAGGAGTGTGGCTCGGGCTTGTGACCAGGTGCGGCGACATCGACGGGCAAAAGCAAGTGCAGATGGGCAAGTAACCTCCTCTTCCTGGCTGGCAAATAGAGGAGGCTGGTATCCATAAACACATTGGAAAGGGGACATACCGATGGCAGAGCAGGTCAGAGAATTGTGTGCGTACTCCACCCATGTCAATTGCTGCGACCAGGAGTGGGGGTTGCGTGAAGTCATGCATCGCAGTGCCTTCTCGAGCTCCTGATTAGCCCGCTCTGACTGCCCATTGGATTGGGGATGGAATCCGGAAGTCAGACTGACTGTGGCTCCCAGCAGGTGACAGAACTCCTTCCAAAAAGCGGAGGAGAATTGTGGACCACGGTCAGAAACTACATCCTTTGGCAGTCCGTGGATCCGGAAGACGTGTTCCAGGACCACCTGGGCGGTCTCCTTGGCGGTTGGGAGCTTGGGGAGGGGAATGAAGTGTGCCATCTTGCTGAAACGGTCAACGATGGTGAGAATGACGGTCATGCCACTTGAAGGGGGCAGCCCCGTGACAAAGTCAAGGGCGATGTGAGACCAGGGACGTCTGGGCACAGGCAGGGGCTGCAGCAATCCGGCTGGGGGCTGGCAGGACGACTTGTGTTGGTTGCAGATGGGGCAGGCTTGGACGAATTCCCGTACATCCTTCCTCAGAGAGGGCCACCAGAACCTCTGGGCGAGCAGGTTGTAAGTGCGGGTGGAGCCAGGGTGACAAGCTAGGCGGGAGTCATGTCCCCACTGAACGACCTGGGACCTCAGGTCTTCGGGGACAAAAAGGCGGTCAGCTGGGCAAGTGCTGGGACCTGGCTGGTTACGGAGAGCCTCCAGCACCTGTTCCTCAACAGCCCAGGTCAGAGCTGCAACGATGCAGGGACTTGGCAGAATCGACACAGGGTCCTTGGAGGGGGTGTCATCCTTCTGGAATTGACGGGAGAGGGCGTCTGGCTTGGTGTTGCGTGATCCAGGCCGGTATGACAGAGTGAAATTAAACCTGGTGAAGAACAGGGCCCAGCGGGACTGCCTGGAGTTCAACCGTTTGGCCGTGCGGATGTACTCCAAGTTCTTATGATCGGTCCAAACGAGAAATGGAATGGTGGACCCCTCCAGCCAGTGACGCCACTCCTCCAAGGCAAGCTTCACAGCCAGCAGCTCACGGTTCCCTATGTCGTAATTGCACTCAGAGGGGGACAACCGACGTGAGAAAAAGGCACAGGGATGGAGCTTCCTATCCTCCGCAGCCCACTGAGAAATCACAGCACCAACTCCCACATCCGATGCGTCCACCTCCACAATGAATTGCCGGTCCACATCAGGCATCTGGAGGATGGGAGCGGAGGTGAACCTCACCTTGAGGGTACTGAAGGCTTTGTCGGCTGCTGGGGTCCAGGTGAAGGGTTGCTTGGTGCTGGTTAGAGCAGTGAGAGGGGCAGCAACGGTACTGTAGTTCCGGATAAACTTCCAATAGAAGTTAGCAAACCCCAGAAACTGTTGCAGCTTCTTTCTGTTCTCCGGAACTGGCCATGAAGTGACTGCTGATACTTTGGCAGGATCCATTTGGATACTTCCCTCTGCCACTATGTACCCCAGGAAGGCCACTGTCTTGACGTGAAACTCACATTTCTCTGCCTTGGCGTAGAGGGAATTCTCCAGAAGACGATGAAGGACTTGCTGGACATGGCGGGTGTGTTCAGACAGGTTTCTGGAGTAGATTAAGATGTCATCCAGGTAAACGAAGACAAACTTGTTTAACATGTCCCGCAGTACATCATTCACTAGAGCCTGGAACACAGCAGGAGCATTGGTGAGGCCAAAAGGCATAACCAGATACTCGTAGTGGCCTGTTGGTGTATTGAATGCGGTTTTCCATTCATCTCCCTCCCGGATCCGCACTAGGTGGTAAGCGTTTCTGAGATCCAACTTGGTAAAAACAGTGGCTCCCTGGAGCAACTCAAAAGCAGAGGTGAGCAGAGGCAGAGGGTAACGGTTCTTCACTGTGATGTCGTTGAGTCCCCTGTAGTCGATGCAGGGGCGAAGAGATCCGTCCCTCTTCCCCACAAAGAAGAAGCCAGCACCAGCAGGAGATGAAGATGAACGGATTAATCCTGCAGACAGAGAGCCATTGATGTAGTCCTCCATGGACTTTCTTTCAGGAGCAGACAACGAATAAAGACGACCCTTTGGAGGAGCTGTTCCAGGGAGGAGGTCGATGGCACAGTCGTACGGTCGGTGAGGGGGCAGAGATGTGGCTCTTGCTTTGTTAAACACCTCTCTGAGACCATGGTAGCATTCTGGGACATTGGAGAGGTCAGGAGCGGAGTTAGTAGGTACTGGCCGAGGGGGTAGTGCGGCAGCAAGCAGGCAGGTTCGGTGGCAGTCCTCTCCCCACTCCCTGATCACCCCGGTCACCCAGTCGAGCTGAGGGTTGTGCCGGCGGAGCCATGGGTAACCCAGGATGAGGGGTTGGCCTGGAGAGGGGAGCAGGTGAAACTGGATAGTTTCTTGATGGTTTCCGGACAGACCCATCGAGACCGGGGCCGTGACATGAGTGACCGATCCGAGTAAGTGTCCGTCCAGTGCCCGGGCAGGAATAGGAGGTGTCAAACGGAGGTTCTCCAGTCCCAGTTGGCGTGCCAGCTTGATGTCCATTATGTTGGCTTCGGCGCCAGAATCCACCAGAGCAGCCAGGGTGTGAGTTGAGTCAGAGAGGCGGAGGTGAACTTGCAGCAGGGGTTTGCGGTCGGAGGACTGGATGGTCATTGAACTCAACCGGACTCCCCCTATGCCCGGTGAGCTTCGGCCCTTTAAAGGGCAGGTTACCACACGATGTCCATCACCTCCACAATAGAGGCAGAGGTTTGAGGTGAAGCGGCGCTGGCGCTCTGCAGGAGTGAGAGAGGCTCGCCCAATCTCCATAGGCTCAGACTGATCAAGCTGACCTGGGTGAGTGGCAGTAGATGACAGGAGCCCAGTCGGATCTCTCCGAATGCCGGTAGTAGGTGGACCTTGGCGCCCCCTCTCACGACGACGGTTCTGTATCCTTCTGTCGATCCTGACAGTCAGTGCGATGGCTTCATCAAGAGTGGAAGGCAGTTCATGGGAGACCAACTCGTCCTTGATATAGTCAGCCAAACTATGGAAGAACGCGTCCACCAACGATGGTGTGTTCCAAGAACTTCGTCTAGCCAGGGTTCGGAAGTCGATGGAATGGTCTGCGACTGTACGTCTGCCTTGTCGAATACTGAACAGTTCACGAGACGCCTCTGCGGTGGGTGAATCCAGGTCAAACACCTTCAGCATCTCCTCAGCAAACAGGTCGAAGGTCGCACATGCGGGGGTTTGACGTTCGAACTCTGCTGTTCCCCAGAGTCGAGCTCGGCCCGTCAGGTGAGTGATGGCATACCCAACTTTAGCCCCCTCCGTGGCGAAGGTCCTTGGCTGCAAGGAGAACTGAAGTCGGCAGCTAGTCAGGAATGGCCGGACCTGGGTTGAATCGCCGTTGAACCGCTCGGGGTTTCCAATCTTGGGTTCCGGAGCAGCGGCTGCAATGACCGGGGCAGGTAACTCGGGGGCAGGGCTGGTGGGCAGACTGGCTGGGGTAAGGTTGGTGAGGAGTTGAATGATCATGGCGAGTTGTTGTTGCTGCTGCTGGAACTGCTGCTCATGCTCATCGGTTTCCATGTCGGGGAAAGTGTGCGCTGAGTCCATAATGGTCAGATCGTACTGTCACGGTTCAGACAGACGACCAGAGGACCACAATTGCGTCACACCAGAAAGTTTATTAAACTTAAGGGAAAAGGGAAGTAGGGAGTGAATGAAGGCTCCAGGGGTAACAGGGATCCCGTCCAATGTGCTGGGTCTGTGCCCCCCCCAGTGGCAGCGATGCGTCCTATGAAGCCGGTGGTGGGTGGTCCAGAAGTCCTGGGGGGGGGAGACACAGACACAACAGGGCGGAATGAAACAAGGCAGCAGTACAGTTCAAGGGAAATCCAAAATACGTAGTAGCAAGGCAGAAGGCTGGTCAGAGTTACCGGGATTGAAGAGTAGTCAGGAGTCGTAATGGCAGAAGCAGGTCTGGATCTCCTGAGGCAGAAGAGTATCCAAAAAACAGGCAGGTCCGGGGTCACAAAACCAGGGTGAGCCAGAAGCGCGAGCAAACAGGTTCCGGGTGTGAGCTTTGCAGACGATCTGACACCGGAGAGCTGAAAGACAGGGCCTTAAATACTGGGAGAGGTAGTGGGTAATGCAGCGCAGCTGGCAGAGTAATTAGAGCAGAGCAGAGCAGGGACAGGTGGAGCTAGTTAGGCTGAGTAGAGAGAGTGGTGAGCAGAGTGGAAGAAAATTAAGGTGGTAACCCGGTGGAGTGAGAGGCCCATGACACATGATGTTAACACAGCAGATAATAAATCATTTTGGGGCTGAGGCCCTCGAAGCCTGTCACCTGCTAGCTGTGTACCTGGCTCTGGATAGAAGTCCCCCTGTGCACTGATCTAGGATCAGCTTACCCTCCCCAGATCCTCAACCATTAGTGGGGAACATGACAAAAAATGTCCTTAGATCAGTGTGTAGTGGGCATTTCACACTATACTATATAAACATCCCTAGAGTGGACATTGGCGTCGTAGCAACATGACCAAACAAATCTCCATCTTGGTCAGGAAAACTTTTGAATTACAGAATCTCTAGGCCTTACGTGATATCCTATGCATACCTGCAGCGTGGATGGGGGTCCTCTTCAGGGTGAAGTCTTTAACCAGGATGGAGGCTCCCTGGTTGATGAGGACGTCAACACACTCCACATGGCCTTTAAAGGCAGCCAGGTCCAGAGGGGTGCGCCCCTGGCTGTTCCTCACGTCTAGATCCAGCAGAGACTGAACCAGGACCTCCATAGCATGGTGGTGGCCGTGGTACGCCTGAATGGAAACAAACACACAGTCTGAAGCAAAGTCCAGTGGTATGCCTGAACAGATATACACTCCTAATATAATCAATGTCCTATAGTAGACCAGTGGTATGCCTAATATAATCAATGTCCTATAGTAGACCAGTGGTATGCCTAATATAATCAATGTCCTATAGTAGACCAGTGGTATGCCTAATATAATCAATGTCCTATAGTAGACCAGTGGTATGCCTAATATAATCAATGTCCTATAGTAGACCAGTGGTATGCCTAATATAATCAATGTCCTATAGTAGACCAGTGGTATGCCTAATATAATCAATGTCCTATAGTAGACCAGTGGTATGCCTGACGGAAACATGGATTACCACTGAAAACACTGCTACTCCTACTGCTCTCTCCTCGTCTGACCATGTGTTCTCGCATACCCCGAGAGAATCCGGTCAGAGGGGTGGTGGCACAGGAATCCTCATCTCTCCCAAGTGGACATTCTCAATTTTTCCCCTAACCCATCTGTCTATCTCCTCATTTGAATTCCATGCTGTCACAGTCACTAGCCCATTTAAGCTTAATATCCTTGTCATCTATCGCCCTCCAGGTTCCCTTGGAGAGTTCATCAATGAGCTTGACGCCTTGATGAGCTCCTTTCCTGAGGATGGCTCACCCCTCACAGTTCTGGGGGATTTCAACCTCCCTACGTCTACATTTGACTCATTTCTCTCTGCCTCCTTCTTTCCACTCCTCTCCTCTTTTGACCTCACCCTCTCACCGTCCCCCCCTACTCACAAGGCAGGCAATACGCTTGACCTCATCTTTACTAGATGCTGCTCTTCTACTAATCTCACTGCAACTCCCCTCCATGTCTCCGACCACTACTTTGTATCCTTTTCTCTCTCGCTCTCCTCCAACACTACTCACTCTGCCCCTACACAGATGGTAATGCGCCGCCGCAACCTTCGCTCTCTCTCTCCCACTACTCTCTCCTCTTCCATCCTATCATCTCTTCCCTCTGCTCAATCCTTCTCCCTACAATCTCCTGATTCTGCCTCCTCAACCCTCCTCTCCTCCCTTTCTGCATCCTTTGACTCTCTGTGTCCCCTATCCTCCCGGCCGGCTCGGTCCTCCCCTCCAGCTCCGTGGCTTGATGACTCATTGCGAGCTCACAGAACAGAGCTCCGGGCTGCGGAGCGGAAATGGAAGAAAACTAAACTCCCTGCCGACCTGGCATCTTTTCACTCCCTCCTCTCTACGTTTTCTTCATCTGCTTCTGCTGCTAAGGCCACTTTCTACCACTCTAAATTCCAAGCATCTGCCTCTAACCCTAGGAAGCTCTTTTCCACATTCTCCTGCCTGCTGAATACACCCCCCCCCCCCTCCCCTCCTCTCTCTCTGTGGATGACTTCGTCAACCACTTTGAAAAGAAGGTTGACGACATCCGATCCTCGTTTGTTAAGTCTAATGACACTGCTGGTCCTACTCACACTGCCCTACCCTATGCTTTGACTTCTTTATCCCCTCTCTCTCCAGATAAAATCCTGCGACTTGCACCCCTTCTCAAAAAACCAACACTCGATCCCACTGATGTCAACAACTACAGACCAGTATCCCTTCTTTCTTTTCTTTCCAAAACTATTGAGCGTGCCGTCTTTAGCCAACTCTCTTGCTATCTCTCTCAGAATGACCTTCTTGATCCAAACCAGTCAGGTTTCAGGACTGGTCATTCAACTGAGACTGCTCTTCTCTGTGTCACGGAGGCTCTCCGCACTGCTAAAGCTAACTCTCTCTCCTCTGCTCTTGTCCTTCTAGACCTGTCTGCTGCCTTTGATACTGTGAACCATCAGATCCTCCTCTCCACCCTCTCCGAGCTGGGCATCTCCGGCGCGGCTCACTCCTGGATTGCGTCCTACCTGACCGGTCGCTCCTACCAAGTGGCGTGGCGAGAAGCTGTCTCCGCACCACGTGCTCTCACCACTGGTGTCCCCCAGGGCTCAGTTCTAGGCCCTCTCCTTTTCTCCCTATACACCAAGTCACTTGGCTCTGTCATATCCTCACATGGCCTCTCCTATCATTGCTACGCTGACGATACACAACTAATCTTCTCCTTTCCCCCTTCTGATAACCAGGTGGCGAATCGCATCTCTGCATGTCTGGCAGACATATCAGTATGGATGACGGATCACCACCTCAAGCTGAACCCTGGCAAGACGGAGCTGCTCTTCCTCCCGGGGAAGGACTGCCCGTTCCATGATCTCGCCATCACGGTTGACAACTCCGTTGTGTCCTCCTCCCAGAGTGCGAAGAGCCTTGGCGTGACCCTGGACAACACCCTGTCGTTCTCCGCTAACATCAAGGCGGTGACCCGATCCTGCAGGTTCATGCTCTACAACATTCGGAGAGTACGACCCTGCCTTACACAGGAAGCGGCACAGGTCCTAATCCAGGCACTTGTCATCTCCCGTCTGGATTACTGCAACTCGCTGTTGGCTGGGCTCCCTGCCTGTGCCATTAAACCCCTACAACTCATCCAGAATGCCGCAGCCCGTCTGGTGTTCAACCTTCCCAAGTTCTCTCACGTCACCCCCCTCCTCCGCACACTCCACTGGCTTCCAGTTGAAGCTCGCATCCGTTACAAGACCATGGTGCTTGCCTATGGAGCAGTGAGGGGAACGGCACCTCCGTACCTTCAGGCTCTGATCAGTCCCTACACCCAAACGAGGGCATTGCGTTCATCCACCTCTGGCCTGCTGGCTCCCCTTCCTCTGCGGAAGCATAGTTCCCGCTCAGCCCAGTCAAAACTGTTCGCTGCTCTGGTACCCCAATGGTGGAACAAGCTCCCTCACGACGCCAGGACAGCGGAGTCACTCACCACCTTCCGGAGACATTTGAAACCCCACCTCTTTAAGGAATACCTGGGATAGGATAAAGTAATCCTTCTACCCCCCCCCCAAAAAAAATAATAATAATTGTAAAGTGGTTATCCCACTGGCTATAGGGTGAATGCACCAATTTGTAAGTCGCTCTGGATAAGAGCGTCTGCTAAATGACGTAAATGTAAATGTAAAACTCTAACCCTATCTCTAATCCTAACTCTAACCCTGTCTCTAATCCTAACTCTAACCCTGTCTCTAATCCTAACTCTAACCCTGTCTCTAATCCTAACTCTAACCCTGTCTCTAATCCTAACTCTAACCCTAACTCTAATCTTAACTCTAACACTATCTCTAATCCTAACTCTAACCCTGTCTCTAATCCTAACTCTAACCCTGTCTCTAACCGTCTCTAATCCTAACTCTAACCCTAACTCTAACCCTAACTCTAACCCTATCTCTAATCCTAACTCTAAACCTGTCTCTAATCCTAACTCTAACCCTGTCTCTAATCCTAACTCTAACCCTAACTCTAACCCTATCTCTAATCCTAACTCTAACCCTGTCTCTAATCCTAACTCTAACCCTAACTCTAATCTTAACTCTAACACTATCTCTAATCCTAACTCTAACCCTGTCTCTAATCCTAACTCTAACCCTGTCTCTAACCCTGTCTCTAATCCTAACTCTAACCCTAACTCTAACCCTAACTCTAATCTTAACTCTAACACTATCTCTAATCCTAACTCTAACCCTGTCTCTAATCTTAACTCTAACACTATCTCTAATCCTAACTCTAACCCTGTCTCTAATCCTAACTCTAATCCTATCTCTAATCCTAACTCTAACCCTATCTCTGTGTAAAGGACCCCTATAAAAGACCATTAACCACAAAAGGTGGTGCAGCTTTACTGATAAAACATACAACTCAAAAACTGGAGGGGCTTTATTGACTGGAGGGGCTTTATTGACTGGAGGGGCTTTATTGACGAAACATGTAACTCACTGACTGAACAGGGTTGTCATGTTTATTGTGAAACTAACTGGGCCAAAAAAAAGCTTTAAGCTTCTCGTAAAAACAAAATGGTCTCCACAGTGAATAAAAGCAAATAATTAAACCGAATAGAGGACAGGTCTGTGTGACTATAGGGTTGGGTTGCTGTCTACAGTATGGATTTAGGCAGGGCAGATGAGGGTCAAGCCTTTGTCCCACTCTATATAACAGGATCTGAGCTCAAAGCTGTAATAAAGACTGTTGCCTCACCGGCTATATATGCAGGTGTCTGTGCCTCAGCCTATCATTCAGCTGTCTCCTGAAACACTTTTAATATAATCTGAAACTTTTCTTCGTTTTTGAGACCGTCATGTACACATGCTACTAAACTTCTTGAAATATCTAATGTGGTATCTTGCTAGCAGCTGCAAATTAAGGTGTTGGCTGTCTTAGTAATGAACTGTTATTGACAGACAGAGCTGATGGTTGTCTTGGTAATTAGCTGTTATTGACAGACAGAGCTGATGGTTGTCTTGGTAATTAGCTGTTATTGAGAGACAGAAAGTGAACTTAATATTTGGTACATAAACCTGTGTTTGCAATTACAGAGAGCATACGTTTCCTGTAGTTCTTGACCAGGTTTGCACACACTGCAGCAGGGATTTTGGCCCACTCCTCCATACAGACCTTCTCCAGATCCTTCAGGTTTCGGGGCTGTCGCTGGGCAATACGGACTTTCAGCTCCCTCCAAAGATTTTCTATTGGGTTCAGGTCTGGAGACTGGCTAGGCCACTCCAGGACCTTGAGATGCTTCTTACGGAGCCATTCCTTAGTTGCCCTGGCTGTGTGTTTCGGGTCGTTGTCATGCTGGAAGACCCAGCCACGACCCATCTTCAATGCTCTTACTGAGGGAAGGAGGTTGTTGGCCAAGATCTCGCGATACATGGCCCCATCCATCCTCCCCTCAATACGGTGCAGTCGTCCTGTCCTCTTTGCAGAAAAGCATCCCCAAAGAATGATGTTTCCACCTCCATGCTTCACGGTTGGGATGGTGTTCTTGGGGTTGTATTCATCCTTCTTCTTCCTCCAAACACGGCGAGTGGAGTTTAGACCTAAAAAGCTCTATTTTTGTCTCATCAGACCACATGACCTTCTCCCATTCCTCCTCTGGATCATCCAGATGGTCATTGGCAAACTTCAGACGGGCCTGGACATGCGCTGGCTTGAGCAGGGGGACCTTGCGTGCGCTGCAGGATTTTAATCCATAACGGCGTAGTGTGTTACTAATGGTTTTCTTTGAGACTGTGGTCCCAGCTCTCTTCAGGTCATTGACCAGGTCCTGCTGTTTAGTTCTGGGCTGATCCCTCACCTTCCTCATGATCATTGATGCTCCACGAGGTGAGATCTTGCATGGAGCACCAGACCGAGGGTGATTGACCGTCATCTTGAACTTCTTCCATTTTCTAATAATTGCGCCAACAGTTGTTGCCTTCTCACCAAGCTGCTTGCCTATTGTCCTGTAGCCCATCCCAGCCTTGTGCAGGTCTACAATTTTATCCCTGATGTCCTTACACAGCTCTCGGGTCTTGGCCATTGTGGAGAGGTTGGAGTCTGTTTGATTGAGTGTGTGGACAATTCTCTTTTATACAGGTAACGAGTTCAAACAGGTGCAGTTAATACAGGTAATGAGTGGAGAACAGGAGGGCTTCTTAAAGAAAAACTAACAGGTCTGTGAGAGCCGGAATTCTTACTGGTTGGTAGGTGATCAAATACTTATGTCATGCAATAAAATGCAAATTAAATATTTAAAAATCATACAATGTGATTTTCTGGATTTTTTTTTAGATTCCGTCTCTCACAGTTGAAGTGTACCTATGATAAAAATTACAGACCTCTACATGCTTTGTAAGTAGGAAAACCTGCAAAATCGGCAGTGTATCAAATACTTGTTCTCCCCACTGTATGTGCTGGTAGAGCAGAACTCCTCAGGTTCAGCGAAAGATGACTCACAATCCATAAAGTCCTCATCATCATTAATCGGAACTTCTCAATGCTTACTTGCAAAGTTTTTGTTCATCTTCCCCTGTCCCGCAGACTGCCATCTCCCGCAGACTGTCTCCACCCTCTTCGGACCGTGTGTGTCACTGCCTTCTCCCGCAGACTGTCTCCACCCTGCCCTCCCGCATTCTTTATGAAGTATGACAAATGCACCGTCCTACTAGGCATTTATACTGTCAAACAAGGCACTGCTTGAGGAGTACACAGACTATGGGAATGAGGCTCTTTTGTTGTTTGTTCAGCCCTTTGGAGAGCCGTATGGCAAGACGTTCCTTTTCATACAATGTCACCAACCTTGTGCATCTTGCACAACACGTCAGGGAATGCTTGAGAATCTGGACTCCTTCAGTGCCTTAAAGTTTTGAAAAATGTACGCAAAAGATAAAAGACGCTCGTTAGAACCCGGAGCTCCCTGCAGTCAGGTCAAGAGGCTTTCTGAGAAAGCAGCTGTGAGAATGGAACATTTGGGTGCAAGAAGAGAACATGCATCAGGGCCTCTGCCACCAATCTTCCATCGTGCACGGCAGTACACTAAATATGACACCGCTTTTCACCTTCAAACTAGACCAAGCCAACAGCCATGTATTTATTCAGGAGAAGGTCTATAAAGATCAGGAATATCATTGTTGAGAAAGAGGAGGCCATTAAGAGTCATTCTTTGAATACCCACAATGCCTTCCTTTCCATTTGGTATACACTTAGTAGATGGCCTCTTGGACACAACACACTACTGCAATGTTGGACTGGTAGAAGGGAGGGTTTTCCTAATACCTCATGGAAGACAATTTGTCGCCGTGCCACCTATACACATCGACTGACCATTTGAGTCCACACCTGCACCACCCCACCCATACAACATCTCTCAGCCTCTTGCCCTTCTAATAACTCCGCCTCTTGTCCATCCAGTATCTCTTAGCCTCTTGCTTTGATCTGTTGCTTTGATCTGTTTCGCCCTCCTCACAGCATCTCACCTTTACCCGTGCTTGCAGCCTCCGTCTACCAAAGCCAGTTCTCCTGATCTGCCCTGATCTGTCCTTCCAAAATACAGTGAGTAGTTACCTGAAAATAATTGTATCATTCCACACTATCCTGTCTCTGGATCTCTTAACCTGTACCAGGTGGTATAATCAAGTCTTCCCAACTGATTACTGAATTCAATATTTTTGTTTGTTTTTGTATTAGGTATGTACAGTGCATTCGGAAAGTATTCAGATCCCTTGACTTTTTCCACATTTTGTTACGATACAGCCTTATTCTAAATTTTTTTTTTTTTTTTTTACCACACAACACCCCATAATGCCAAAGCAAAAACTGGTTTGTAGAAATGTTTACACATTTATAATATCACATTTACATAAGTATTCAGATCCTTTACTCAGTACTTTGTTGAAGCACCTTTGGCAGCGATTACAGCCTCAAGTCTTCTTGGGTATGACGCTACAAGCTTGGCACACCTGTATTTGGGGAGTTTCTCACATTTCTTCTCTGCATATCCTCTCAAGCTCTGTCAGATTGGATGGGGAGCGTTGCTGCACAGCTATTTTCAGGTCTCTCCACAGATGTTCGATCGGATTCAAGTCCGGGCTCACCCCAGAGAACACTGCTACTCCAGCTGCTCTTTATTCATCTGACTACGTTTTCTCTCATAGTCCGAGACCATCTGGTCGTCGTGGTGATGGCACAGGGCTACTCATTTCTCCTATGTGGAGATTTTCTCTTTTCTCCCTCTCTCACCTGTCCATCTCCTCATTTGAATTCCATGCTGTCACTGTCACTTGTCCACTCAAGCTTGATATTATTGTAATCTATCGCCCACCAGGTGCCCTTGGAGAGTTTCTCAATGAGCTTGAAAACTTGATAAGCTCATTTCCTGACAATGGCTCACCGCTCTTCGTACTTGGCAACTTCAACCTCCCGACGTCTGCCTTAGATACATTTCTTTCCAACTCTCTCTTTCCCCTCCTTGCCTCTTCTGACCTCACCCTTTCCCAATCCCCTCCAACTCACAAGGCAAGCAATACGCTTGACCTCATCTTTACTAGAGGCTGTTCACCTACTACTCTCATTGCAGCCTCCCTCCAGGTCTCTGATCACTACTTTGTTTCCTTTTGTGTCTCTTTCCTCCAACCCTAGCCACTCAGCCCCTACCCAGATGGTCATGCGCCGTCGCATTCTTCGCTCTCTCTCTCTCCCACTACTCTCTCCTCTTCTATCCTATCATCTCTCCCTTCTGCTAAATCCTTCTCCCTCCTGTCTCCTGATTCTGCCTCTTCGACCCTACTCTCCTCACTTTCCGCATTCTATGACTCGCACTCTCCCCTTTCCTCCCGGCCGGCTCGGCCCTCCCCTCCTGCTCTGTGGCTGAGTGACTCATTGCAAGCTTACAGAACAGGGCTGAGTGACTCATTGCAAGCTTGCAAACTGAACTTCCGGAGGACCTATCATCCTTTCACTCCCTCCCCTCTACCTTCTCTTCCTCTGTATCCGCTGCTAAAGCCACTTTCTACCACTCTAAATTTCAAGCTTCTGCCTCTAACCCCGCCTCTTTTCCACCTTCACCTCCCTCCTTAATCCTCCACCCCCTTCCCCTCCCCTCCCCCTCCCTCCTCCCTCTCTGCGGATGACTTTGTCAACAACTTTCAAAAAAAGGTTGACAACATCTGCTACTCATTCACTCAGCCTATTGTCTCACTCACACAGAACTACCCTACACCTTGACCTCTTTCTCCCCTCTCTCTCCAGATGACATCCTGCGACTAGTGAGGTCTGGCCGCCCGACAACCTGCCTGCTCGATCCCATCCCCTCCTCCCTTCTCCAGACCATCTCTGGAGACCTTCTCCCGTTCCTCACTTCCCTCATCAACTCATGCCTGACCACTGGTTACGTCCTCTCCTCACTTCCCTCATCAACTCATCCCTGACCACTGGCTGCGTCTGACTTCAAAATGGCCCGTTGCTCCCCTCCTGTAACTACCAATTGGATATAATGAAAAAGTACCAAAAAATAAATGAAATATATATATAGACCTGTATCCCTTCTTTCGTTTCTTTCCAAAACACTTGAGCGTGCTGTCTCTGATCAACTTTCTCGTTATCTCTCTCAGAACAATCTTCTTGACCCTAACAGTCAGGCTTCAAGATGGGTCACTCAACCAAGACTGCTCTTCTCTTTGTCACGGAGGCTCTCCGCACTGCCAAAGCTGACTCTCTCTCCTCTGTTCTCATCCTCCTAGATCTATCTGCTGCCTTCGACACCGTGAACCATCAGATCCTCCTCTCCACCCTCTCAGGGCTGGGCATCTCAGGCTCTGCCCACTCTTGGATTGTATCCTACCTGGCAGGCCGCTCCTACCAGGTGACGTGGAGAGGATCTGTGTCTGCACCACGTCCTCTCACTACTGGTGTCCCCCAGGGCTCGGTTCTAGGCCCTCTCCTCTTCTCTCTATACACCAAGTCACTCGGCTCTGTCATATGGTCTCTCCTATCATTGCTATGTTGTTGACACTCAACTACTTTTCTCCTTCCCCCCTTCTGACACCCAGCTGGCGACACGCATCTCTGCGTGCCTGGCAGATATCTCAGCATGGATATCGGCCCACCACCTCAAGCTCAACCTCGACAAGACTGATCTGCTCTTCCTCCCCGGGAAAGGCCTGCCCGCTCAAAGACCTCTCCATCACGGTTGACAACTCCACAGTGTCGCCCTTCCAGAGTGCAAAGAACCTTGGCGTGACCCTGGACAACACCCTGTCGTTCTCTGCAAACATCAAAGCAGTGACCCGCTCCTGCAGGTTCATGCTCTACAACATTCGCAGAGTGCGACCCTACCTCACACAGGAAGCGGCGCAGGTTCTAATCCAGGCACTTGTCCTCTCCCGTCTGGATTACTGCAACTCACTGTTGGCTGGGCTCCCTGCCTGTGCCATTAAACCCCTACAACTTATCCAGAACGCTGCAGCCCATCTGGTGTTCAACCTTCCCAAGTTCTCTCATGTCACCCCGCTCCTCCGCACACTCCACTGGCTTCCAGTCGAAGCTCGCATCCACTACAAGACCATGGTGCTTACCTACGGAACAGCAAGGGGAACTGTCTCTCCCTACCTTCAGGCTATGCTCAAATCCTACACCCCAACCCGAGCACTCCGTTCTGCCACTTTTGGTCTCCTGGCCCACCCACCCATACGGGAGGGCAGCTCCCGCTCAGCCCAGTCCAAGCTCTTCTCTGTCCTGGCACCCCAATGGTGGAACCAGCTTCTCCCTGAAGCTAGGACAGCAGAGTCCCTGCCCATCTTCCAAAAACATCTGAAACCCTACCTCTTCAGACAGTATCTTTAAATAATCCTCCTCCTCACCCCGTATCGTGTTGAATTCTGTCTATTGTACTTTGACTAAAATGATTATTGATGTGCCTGTTTTAAAGTCCATATTTATGTTTTCTTCTAATTTGCGCCTGTGTCATCTCGTTCTTGACCATAGGACTGCTTGGAAAATATATGTTCTCAAAGGAATTCTCAGTTGTGTGAGTTCTCTAGGCCTGTTTACAGGAGTTTTGTCTATATCGTTTGGTATATTGCTCTTAATCTGGACATTTCATCCTTTTTGTCTATTGTCGACTGGACTCAAACGTTACCTTTTTTTGTAAATATATTCATTACATATTCACTTCTCTTAGCCTGTAGTAAAACCTTAATTCCATCTTTATCGAACCAACTATAGTCATCAACACCCTCTGCATCAGCTATCTTTCTGTTAAATGTGATGTTTCTGTTTCTCTGTACCTTGTTTCTCTCTTTGTGCTGGAGTTATTTTAAGAACTTGATGGTATAGCCTAATACACTTGGCATTAACTTGAATCTTCTCTCTTCATTTTACCCACAAACAAAAGCACCTATAGTCTAGTAAAGCGTATAGTTTTTTTCTTATTGCCAGTATAATTTAGCTATTGATCTTTACAGTCATTTGTAACGGGTAAATCAAATCGTGTAATGAAAACGTTTGCTGTTGGATCCAACCTCAAATAAGGTTTTAATGTTGTATGTAGAGCGGCTAGACTGGTCACTCTTCCATAAAGCTCTGTGGAGTTTCCCTGTATTTAGCGCCATCCATCGTTCCTTCAATTCTGACCAGTTTCCCAGTCCCTGCCGATGAAAAACATCCCCACAGCATGATGCTGCCACCACCATGCTTCACTGTGGGGATGGTTTTCTCGGGGTGATGAGAGGTGTTGGGTTTGCGCCAGACAAAGCTCAATTTTAGTCTCATCTGACCAGAGTACCTTCTTCCATATGTTTGGGGAGTCTCCCACATGCCTTTTGGCGAACACCAAATGTGTTTGCTTCTTTTTTTCTTTAAGCAATGGCTTTTTTTCTGGCCACTCTTCCGTAAAGCCCAGCTCTGTGGCGTGTACGGCTTAAAGTGGTCCTATGGACAGATACTCCAATCTCCGCTGTGGAGCTTTGCAGCTCCTTCAGGGTTATCTTTGGTCTCTTTGTTGCCTCTCTGATTAATGTCCTCCTTGCCTGGTCCGTGAGTTTTGGTGGGCAGCCCTCTCTTGGCAGGTTTGTTGTGATGCCATATTCTTTCCATTTTTTAATAATGGATTTAATGGTGCTCCGTGGGATGTTCAAAGTTTCTGATATTTTTTTATAACCCAACCCTGATCTGTACTTCTCCACAACTTTGTCCCTGACCTGTTTGGAGAGCTCCTTGGTCTTCATGGTGCTGCTTGCTTGGTGGTGCCCCTTGCTTAGTTGTGTTGCAGACTCTGTGGCCTTTCAGAACAGGTGTATATATACTGAGATCATGTGACAGATCATGTGACACTTAGATTGCACACAGGTGGACTTTATTTAACTAATTGTGTAACTTCTGAAGGTAATTGGTTGCACCAGATCTTATTTAGGGGATTCATAGCAAAGGGGGTGAATACATATGCACGCACCACATTTACGTTAATATCTTTTTATAATTTTTTTTAACAAGTTATTTTTTTCTTTTCACTTCACCAGTTTGGACTATTTTGTGTATGTCCATTACATGAAATCCAATAAAAATCAATTTAAATTACAGGTTGGAATGCAACAAAATAGGAAAAACGCCAAGGGGAATTAATACTTTTGCAAGGCACTGTACTATGCACACTTGATCTCGCACGCCCAACTAGGAGCGGAGAGGTAGACTACTTAACTTGAAGCAGCGAATTCTGAATGAATAATGCGACAAATATGTGTTTTTAATACAATAGTTAGGCTATCGCATACAAAGCAGAAAGACGACCCTTTCCAAATAATCTGCTGGCTGTCATGTGCCTTTTACTGAGGAGTGGCTTCCGTCTGGCCACTCTACCATAAAGGCCTGATTGGTGGAGTGCTGCAGAGATGATTGTCCTTCTGGAAGGTTCTCCCATCTCCACAGAGGAACTCTGGTTCTATATAGAGATGCAATTAATGTGATGTGAGGGGAGATTCTCCATATAATCAATAAAAGGTTGCCAAATTCTGTAAAATGTCTCTAACGTATTCCTCAAGCAGTAAGTAATTTTCTCCAGTGGGATACAACTATTAACTTCCGATAGCCACATTGCAACTGGCAGGGGGGAATCCGATTTCCATTTCAAGGCAATACATTTCTTGGCAATCGCTAGCAATATTTATGTTAGCTTTATAGTATGGCTTTGTCTAAGATTGGAATTAGTAAAGTTAACCAGTAGACAGACCTCCGGGTCTACAGGGAATGTAGCCCCATGAATTGAGGATATGGTATCGCATACCCCTTGCCAGAAACTGTGTAGTTCTGAACACTGCCAAGTGGAATGGAGGAATATGTTCCTTCATCCGAGCCACATCTAAAACATAGCGAGGAGATATCAGGGGTTGAACTTTGTGTAATCTAGATGGGGTGATATAGAGCTGATGGAAGGAAATTAAACTGGATCAGTCTGTATCTGGAGTCCAATGTGGATGTAACCCCATCCCTCCATAGTCCCGCATCAAGATTAATACCCAGATCTTTTTCCCATCTAAGACGAGGTTTATCTAGTTCAGGCAGTGGTAATCCTGAAATAAGGGCATCATAAACACGGGAAATGGTCTTGAACAGTGGTTGGCAGAGCTGTTCAATAGGTGACATATTAGGTAGGTTCCATTGGCCCTTGAGATTCACCCTAATAAACATGTCGTAGTTGTAGGTAACTAAAGAAGTCTTTGTTAGACAAGTGGTATTTCTGTTTCAGCTGTTCGACGGACATTAGAATGTTCCAGAAGAGTGATACCCTTCTCAGACCACGATCTAATTGTACTATTCTGGAAAAACACAGGGATCAATCTATTGTTCCATAGAGGGGTTTTAGGGGAAAGAAATCCCTCTCGTCTGAACTGCTCATGCAGTTTGCACCACGCCAGGACAGAATGTATAATTAAAAGGTTTGTCTGTGATAGTTTTTATAGATTTAATGTCACATTTGTAAAACAATTCCTGCCCCAGTGTCCTCATGTACCTCGAACGTTTCCACGTTCAACCACGAGGGAGAAGGACCGCTGTCAAACCTCTGAGCCAGAAATCTAGACTGCGCAGCCCAGTAGTACATTCTGAAATTGGGGAGGTTTAAGCCCCCTTGACCGTAATCGACAGTCAGTTTGTCCAGGCTATCCCTGGGGGGGTTTGCCATGCCAGATAAACCGTCTGGTCAGCTTGTCGAGAGAGGAAAATAATGCTGCGGGTACAGGGATGGGGAGAGATTGAACCAGATATAGAAATCTGGGCAGGACATTCATTTTAATGACATTCATTCTACCCAGTAGAGTGAGAGGCAAGTCCATCCATTTGCACAGGTCACAGGTCACAGGTCACCCTCCACCTTTCGCAACAAGCCGGCCAGATTGAGTTTATAGAGGTTGCTCAGGTTACCATCCACCATTATGCCCAAATATGTGACGCCTGTAAGCGACCATCTAAAAGGAAACTTATGCTTGATGGTATGACGGTCAAAGACAGACAAACGGTAAGATTTAGCTTTTATCAAAATGGACCTTATATACAGAGAAATAACTATAATACTGTAGTAGGTTCTGTAAGCGAGAGAGGGGATGTTCTGGGTCCGTTAGAAATAAGATAAGGTGGTCCGCAAAAAGTGATAACTTATGGGTATGGGGGGCCCACCTCAAAGCCTTGTATGTCAGGGCACGTTCTAATGGTCTCAGCCAATGGTTCGATGGCGAGGGCGAAGAGGTGGGGCCTAATTGGGCAACCACTGTCTGTCCCCCCTGTAGAGAGGGAAAGAGGAGGAAGTAATAATCTCATTGGTAGCAATCCCAGCTTCAGGAGATTTGTAGAGTGATTTTATCACGTTTACAAACACAAATTTTTCCAAAACGCGAAAGAGATATGGCCATTCGACCCTATCAAAGGCCTTTTCGGCGTTGAGGGAGACTGCGACACTAGGTATTTTGTTTTTGTTAGCCAGGTGAATTATATCAAAGAACCTTCTGAGATTATTGGAGGACTATCTATTAATTATGAAGCCAGTCTGATCTGGGTTGACCAACAGGGGGAGGAATAACTCCAGTATCTCAGAGAGCACCTTGGTGACCAGTTTACTTTCTGTTATTAAGGAGAGAGATTGGTCTATAGGGGGCGCACTTTAGCGGGTTTTTCCCCTTTCTTGTGAATTACTGTAATCACAGCTTGAGAGAAAGACTCTGGAAAGCGGTTGTCCTCCCCGGCTTTGTTAAGTACCTCCTTAATGTAGGCTACCAACAGCTCCTTAAATTCTTTATAGAACTCTGGAGGGGAGCCATCCTCCACAGGAGATGTATTAGAAGGTAAATATTTAATGGCCTCCAACAATTCCGGGACTGAGACCTGTTCACTCAGGCGCTCTCTGTCTTCCTCTGACAGGCACAGGAGGTCGAGACAGGAGAAAAAATAGTTGATTTCTGGTAGATCATCGCTTGATTGGGAAGTATAGAGGTCCTCGTAGTATTTCTTAAAAGTATCATTAATTTCAGTAGGGTCGAAAGACATCTTGTTAGTACCGTGTAGCTCAGTTGGTAGAGCATGGCACTTGCAATGCCAGGGTTGTGGGTTCGATTCCCACGGGGGACCAGTATGAAAAAATTTATGCGCTCACTAACTGTAAGTCGCTCTGGATAAGAGAGTGTGCTAAATGACTAAAATGTTAGTAAGAGTTTCTATAGCATTAATTTTCCTCTGCTTTCAGTTGCCATGCCAATACTTTGTGTGCTTTCTCTCCAAGTTGGTAGTAACGCTGTTTTGATTTAGTGATGGCCCTCTCAGCTTGATACGTGTTCAGAGTATAATATTTCAGTTTTTTATTTATCAAAAGCCTGTATGGGTCTTTAATTGGGCCTCTGGTAGGTTTTCTCTCGCTCAGAGGTTTCAGATTCAAGGACATTTAGTTCGGCACCATGTTTTCTCTTCAACACTTTAGTATAGGCAATGATCTCTCCCCTCGGATAGGCTTTCAATGCGTCCCAAAGAATGAAACTGTCAGGAGCGGAGGGTTTGTTTTTCAAAGTAAAAATATTGATCTGCTCATTGATGAATGCACAAAATTCAGGTTGCTTCAGGAGTGTAGAATTTAGTCTCCATCTATGTGCTCCATTTACCTTGGTAGGAATGGAAATTGATAATACCAGAGGAGAATGGTCACTAAGCAATCTGGGGAGATAATCGGTAATCTAACACTATGAAACAGTTGGGTTGAAAACGTTATCTATGCGTGGGTGTGAATAAAAAGAGTAGTCCCTATCCTGTGGGTGCATCCGTCTCCAGACGTCTAGTCAATTGAGATCCTTCATGCATGACATGGTGAGCTTAGCGGCGTTTGGTTAGAGGGGAGGGTTTATCCAGAGGACCTATCAAGAACTGTATCTGAACAAAAAAGAAAAATCTCCTCCGGCTAGTAGCCATTCTGGTGGTGCCTGAAGGAAGACATTCTGAATAAACATCGAAGTTAGGAGCATAACTAGTTTTTAATGTCCCGTTGGTAGGACAGTTTCGAACGGAGCTCATCCAGTCTATTCTCCAGTGATTGCACGTTGGCCAATAGAAACAGTAAAACAGCAGCCATCCCGATGGTCATCGAAGTTAGGAGCATAACTATTCAATATTTTGCACCAAAAACAAACCTGCCTGAGGGAACACAGAAGGGGATGTGTCCACTTATCTAAATTGCTTAGTCCTCTTGCTTTGGAGTTAAAAGAGGACGCAAAAACTTGTCCTACCCATTCCGTCTTTAATTTATTGTGTTCACTGGCTGTAAGATGTGTTTCTTGTAAGAACACGTCAGCCTTTATTTCTTAAGGTATAGACTATTTTCCTCTTAACCGGGCTGTTAAGACATTCTACGTTGAATGTGACATGTTTTTTTATTTTTTATTTCACCTTTATTTAACCAGGTAAACCAGTTGAGAACAGGTTCTCATTTACAACTGCGACCTGGCCAAGATAAAGCAAAGTAGTGCAATAAAAAACAACAGAGTTACATATGGGGTAAAAAACATAGTCAGAAATACAACAGAAAATATATATACAGTGTGTGCAAATGTAGCAAGTTATGGAGGTAAGGCAATAAATAGGCTATAGTGCAGAATAATTACAATAGTATTAACACTGGAATGCTAGATGTGCAAGAGATTATGTGCAAATAGAGATACTGGGGTGCAAAAGAGCAAAATAAATAACAATATGGGGATGAGGTAGTTGGGTGGGCTAATTTCAGATGGGCTGTGTACAGGTGCAGTGATCGGTAAGGTGCTCTGACAACTGATGCTTAAAGTTATGGAGGGAGATAAGAGTCTCCAGCTTCAGAGATTTTTAGTGGATTAAGCATGGGTTGGGTTACAAATATATAACTGAATGGTAATCCCTCATAGACAAAATAGACGGCTACGAAAAATATAGATGACAACTCTCTTGGTAGATAGTGTGGTCTAGTTTATCATGAGATACTCCACCTCAGGCGAGCAATACCTCGAGACTACCTTAATATTAGACATCGCGCACCAGCTGTTATTGACAAATACACACACCCCCACCCCTCGTCTTACCGGACGTAGCTGTTGTCCTGCCGATGCACGGAAAACCCAGCCAACTGGATATTATCTGTGCCATCGTTCAGCCAGGACTTGGTGAAACATAAGATATTACAGCTTTTAATGTTCCGTTGGTAGGACAGTCTCGAACGGAGCTCATCCAGTCTATTCTCCAGTGATAAATATTGCTAAATGTCTCATGCGCCTTGAGTCATTCATTACATGTGATAAAATCATTTAGAGCAAAGTGGATTTACAATTTAAAAAGCAGATGCTCCAACATTCTACACTAGATGGCAGCAGCACACCACAAAATAATGATTTCAGACCAGAGTTGACATTAGTTTTTTTTTTATTGTACAGACTTCTCAGAATCCCCTGGAAAACCTGAAAGACAGAAATTCACAACATTAACACCAGAAAACAATCCAAGTTTCATACAGCAAAATAAACATTTCAAATTGTTTGAGAGTAGGCAGATTTACACCCATAAAAATACTACGACTCCAGAAATCTAGTCAAGGGTTTCCTTGATGCCATGCAATAAAATAACATTGTAATCCAAGTTTCACTTTTAGGACATTGATCCATCTTCGGTAACAGCATGCTTACACTAGTGCACAACAAGTTGCTTTCAGATGGACTACACATTTTTTGCTGAAACTAAAAAAAAGGTAGCTTTAACGCTGAGCATGGCCGTTTAATCCAGTGAATTCGTAATATTTCCCCAACGAAATAGGAATCTCAGTGGAATACAATATGGCCCAGAATTACTAGCTTTTGTGGCAGTGTACTGTAAAATCCACACCACGTTCAATTAACTTAATATTTGTAGTGCCAGTAGTTTACTGATGTGGTTTCAGACAAATTGGCTTATTTTTCAGACTGGTTTCACCAGAGTCGATAAGATGGGGAAAAAAGTTGAGCATCATTAACCACATTTTGTAAACTAGAAACTGGACACTTAAACGACACCTAGAAACATTTGACATTCAAATGACTTTGGATTCAATTAGATCAAGCTGAGAAACGCCCCCCCCCCCAGATCCAGAAGACAGTCCTGATGCTGGAGTTACACAGCATGGCCGATTCAGCTAATCAAGATCTTGACGATTCCATAACACCCAATAAAACTTGAAGGCGAAAAGTGTCTCCAGAACCTGTGTTTACTGACATCGGGGGGGTGCATCCCAATACTATATAATTTTAATAATTAGCTGGTTGATAAGCTGAATCGGGTTTTTGTTACAACTAGGGTTGGAGCGAAAACCTACAGGACGGTGTCTCGCCAGGAACGGGGTTGAGAGCCCTGGCACAAGTCCTACAACTTCTAAAAATGTCTTATCTCACCACAGCTTCTCTAGTTCATTCTCCTGATGAGTCTGTTGATCTGGTCCTCCCTGTTTCCAGCATCGCCTCCCTCCACAAAGTGAGTAGTCTTCTTGTTCATGCCACCGCGGGGTGTGGACAGCTTGAAGGGCCACAGGAAGTTGTTGGCAGGCTTGAAGTTCTTTCCGACCGTGTAGATCTCGTGTATCAGGTCCTCCACACAGATGATGCTGTATTTACCTGGAAGGGAGGAGCAGGACAGGGCCAGAGTGAAGAAACTGCGCCATTCTTTAAAAAAAAAAGGGGCAATCTGCAGCTCAAGCAACTAAGCTGTTATCCCGCCACTGTTTTAGTAAACAGCTGAGGGATGGGGAAATGTAAGAACTCAAATTAATAGACATTTGTATGGAAGGACTGACCATCCATGAGACCAATAATGACCATGATCTGTAGCAATTGCAGATTACCCCTTTAAAAAATTGATAAAGATCTGTACAAAAATGGGACATCTACATCCATTAAATTAAGCATCATCCAAATGCAGTTTCCTATTCTACCATATCAGATTGAAGTAGCAGTCGATTTGCAATGTGGTTTCAGACAAATTGGCTTATTTTTCAGACTGGATTCACCAGAGTCGATAAGATGGGGAAAAAAGTTGAGCATCATTAACCACATTATATACAGTTTCTATGACAGGGGAGAGGGGGCATCCTTCCCTAGCGTAGTATTTGAAACTGGCTTTCACTTCATACATATCTCCAGTCCCATATAACAGGCAGCCCAATTCTGATCTTTGTCCACTAATTGGCCTTTGAACAACCCGATGAGCTCTTGCCAATAATTGGCAAAAGATCAGAATTGGGCTCCGTGTGTAAAAACAGCCATACAGTAGTATAATAAATAAATAAATTAAAAAATGTATGCACTCACTAACTGTAAGTGGCTCTGGATAAGAGCGTCTGCTAAATGACTATAAATGTAACAGCGTACCCAGGGCCTTCTCGACCAGGGCGTTGTCTGTGAGGGCGATGCGCTGCTTGGTCATCCTGCCGTGGCCGCGCTTGTAGATCAGCTCGCGCACCGACTTCAGGTTGGGGTACCTGGGAGACGAGCACAACACTGTCAGTTATGTACTCTAGCACCTAGCTTATTGTTGCTATTTTAACTGCCTTCATTCTAAAATGCATGTTTTTATATATATATTTTTAAAAATTATAGCTTTGAGATAGACTAATGAAAAGCATTAAATTAAATGTATTATTAGCCACCGCGTAGGTTGTGTAGTCTCATTAAACCAGTGACAACTTACTACACCCAACCAAAACATGAAATGGGTAATTTATACTGGGCACGCCACAGAACTGTGACTGGTTTACTGCAATTAGTGAGCGCCGTTAGTAATATCTCAATGTGGTTTCAGACAAATTGGCTTATTTTTATTCAGACCGGTTTCACCAGAGTCGATAAGATGGGGAAAAAAGTTGAGCATCATTAACCACATTGTGTAAAACTTCCAGTCAATCACAGCGGTTTCAAATTGTACCCATCTACCTTAAAAATCACCGTCAGATTAATCTACACGAAAACAGAACCCACAGAATAGGGGTTAGTTATTCAAATACAAGCCTGGAGGTCCAGAGTACCTCTGGGTCTGTTCTAAAAATCGCACCCACCTGGTGTCCCAGGTCTAAATTAGTCCCTGATTAGAGGGGAACAATAAAAATTAGTGACACTGGCCTTGATACCCCCTGGAACTGGGTGTCCACATTAAAAGCAGATGGTCACGGCAGCCTTACCCCCAAGCGATGTAGGGCTCGGCGATCCTCAGCATGTTGACGGAAGCCTTGTTCAGTTTGACGAACACTCCGTTGAAGATCTGACGCAGACGCAGGAGCTGGAGAACCTTGCGCACCTTGGGGCTGACGCCGTTGATACTGGGAGAGAGCGAGAGGGGGGCAAAGGAAGAGTAGTTACGAGTGTGTTCAGCACCCGTGTCAGTTCATTTCCTGTCAGTTTTGGTTTACATTCAATGTGGTTTCAGACAAATTGGCTTATTTTTTTTCAGACTGTTTTCACCAGAGTCGATAAGATGGGGAAAAAAGTTGAGCATCATTAACCACATTGTGTAGACATGGGGGTACTCCACTATTACCCTACGAGGTCCGGAGCCTGCTGGTTTTCTGTTCTATCTCATAATTAATTGCGCCCACCTGGTGTCCCAGGTCTAAATCAGTCCCTGATTAGAGGGGAACAAATGAAGTGGAACTGACTTCCAAGGTACAGAGTTGAGTTTGAGGGGTCTAGATGTTATAAAGACAGTAACGGTGACATTCACGAATAAAATCAGTGTGAAGGTAGATTTAACATTACATGCATCTTTTTTTTTTACCCAACACCAGAGTGAAATGGCGTACAAGCCACTGAGATACGGGCCAATCAGACAACACATGCCATTTAGCAGACGCTTTCATCCAAAAGAAACGTACCCCCTGATCCTGACGACGAAGGCGAGCTTGGGCTCTGCTGGGACGTAGAAGTTCCCAACCTTGCGGGCCGTCCGCCCCATGCGGATCTCACGCCTGTACATCTCCCTGTACTCCTTGTGGTACTTCTCAGCCCTCTTGTAGATCAGTTTCCTGGTCACCTTGCGAGTCTGAGGGGGATACAAACCAAGTGTGAGTCAGAGCACTAAAGCTGGGTAACACGTCTAGTTAAATTTCACAAGTTGCTTTATGCAATGTTTAATCTGATAGTGGATAGCTAAATCTTACAGCTGGGGGGGGGACGTATTTAGGATAATTGTCAGTAGTTTCTTTCAATGTGGTTTCAGACAAATTGGCTTATTTTTCAGACTGGTTTCACCATAGTCGATAAGATGGGGAAAAAAGTTGAGCATCATTAACCACATTGTATAGAAGATTGAATTTCGGGGCATCCTTAAAAACTACTAAGGTTAGCTATTTCCCTCACAACCAGCAGAAAGCCAATGCCAGTCAGTTCTACGAAGTACATCAACTGCATTTCAGGCTAAATCCTAAAACATTGTCAACGTGGAAGCCAGTTAACGAGTTCAAACTTACTTTTTTTTCGGCCAGCATCTTCTTGATGCGCATGGCCTTCATGGTGGCGAAGGCCTTTCGCCTTTTCAAAAGGCTCTCCGGGACCGCCGGAACCTTTTTTCTGCAACCCAGATCCAACACTTAGTTTAGAGGAACGTTTTTAAATCTGGTAGCGACTGGCAGTGTAATAAATAAAATAAAAACGGAGAAAACTCATGTCAAGGCTGCTAGCAACGTCAGCCCTACCTAGCCATTTCTGAAACGTGAGCCTGACTTGGTAACGTTAACTAGCTAACGTAGTCAGACAACGGACGGAGACAAATGCATTTTGTGACATTGTGGTGGACCAAACAGCAAAATAGTCCGAAAACATTCGCTACCCGTCAACGATATATCCGTAACACCAAGAGCCACGGATATATACCGTTAGCGTGAAACGTGCATATGCATTCGCAAGCCGGACATGTTTTTTCTGCCCACATCCAGTCAACCAAATGAACACAAATATCGTAGAGTATAAAAACGACATTCTCAACACTACTGATACGACAAACATGTTTGTTAACAGTAGATACACAATTTTATGTCAAATAACTTATGATGTTCGTTAAACTAGTAGATGGATATAGATTCCAGCAGAGCACAAATCACTCACTCTGCGTCCGCCATTGTGTCCACCGAGAAAGAGACTCTCCCTCTTGCGCATGTGTGAGTTAAAGGTTGTAGGACAACGGTCGGTGTCTATTAAACTGCCTGAGCAGAATTTGCTCAAGACCGTATCCACTATATAATATGCCATTTAGCAGACGCTTTTATCCAAAGCGACTTACAATCATGCGTGCATACATTTTTAACGTCCCGGGGATCGAACCCACTACCCTGGCGTTACAAGCGCCATGCTCTACCAATTGAGCTACAGAGGACCGCATATATCACAGATAGAAGGGTTAGTTATACATATCTTTGAATATATCTTCCAGTATATTTGGTGTTGTACTGTACTTCTGAGATTTGAAGGTGGCACCCAAAATTGATGTAAAAAAATATATATATATTATTTAAAAAAATGTTTAAACAATATTCATTTACCAGAAATATATACTTATAGAATAGAATTATAACTGGTTTTACAAGATTTTGGATGAAATTTGAATTTAATTATAGAGTTTCATAACTTTAAATCAAACTGGCATCAAAATCAATACAATCTTCATCAGTGATACAAGCTCTTGTACAGGTGCCACATTTACAGTTAGGTAATCTTTAAAAAGTCTGAATGTTATTTTATTTTATTTTTTAAAAACTAAAATTAAATGAAAAAAATTATAAAACAATGGCTAATTGTTGAACAACAAATTTTGCTACAACGTTTTCCCTCTACTTTCATTCATCTGACAACACTTATGCAACATTTCCCACAGGTGGCACAAGAGCGCTAATCATCCTCCAGTTTCCACTACGCGCCTTTTTGCTTTAATCTCCCTGATGATCTGACGCTTTGTGACGCGTTGTATTTGTGTCAGGCGCCCCGGCCCCCGGTCGTATAGGGGTCCATTGACGGGCAGACTGGTTAAAAAGCGCTTCAGCCGCTGTTGTGTCATGAGACGGGTGAAGCGCTGTCAGTGCAACAGAGGGAAGGACGCAACACAGTGACAGTGTGTCTATTCGCAACTCCGTCCTCACTGAATCTTTGCAGACTTGTGAAAACTGGGACTCTGCGCGGTCGAGAAGGAACTTTAGAAAAGCAACTAGCCAACATTTTTTTTTTTTTTTAGGTTTGCGTTCATTGATTCAATTATTGTCCGCTTTCTCTTTCAGTCTTGGGATAATTTATTGAAGAAAAATAAGTATAATAGACCTCTATTCTATTTAGGGCGTTTTGAATTGACAGTATTCAGACTGTTTGTTTCATAAACAACACTGGCAATATTAGTTTAATTCGTGTGCAAGTCAGATCGGTAGATGGCCTATTTATCACAACTTTGGCTGCTATAACTGACTTGTCATTCAAACCACCCTAGGCTAAAGAAAAACTGTGCGTGCTCATTCTATACAATTGTATCTCCGTTTTTAATTTAATTATCTTGCTCATTGCCATCGAATTCAAGATGATGAATGCTATGGTCATTCTTGCAGAGTTCTTCGTGGTCATCTTGAAAGTGCTCTGGGCTTTTGTTACCGCCGGGTCGAAATGGGTGGTGCGGCCGAAGGAGAAGAGTGTAGCGGGACAGGTGTGTGTTATCACCGGGGCTGGTAGCGGTCTGGGGCGGCTGTTCGCTAAGGAGTTCGCTCGGAGACGGGCAGTATTGGTGCTGTGGGACATCAACAGCAAAAGCAACGAGGAGACGGCGGAGTTGGTACGGGAAATCTACCGGGAGCTGGACAGTGAAACCCCGATGTCCAAAGATGGTGAGTTCGTTGCCTGAAAATATCTGTCATCCGATCCTTGCAGCGCTGATTTTTCTCCTGTAGGCTACTGTATAGAGCTCGTCAGCTTGATAAAATCGTGTCTGGTCAGGGTCACCCTAGATGACATTGTTTATTCTATTGATCGCAACACTGTACTTACAAGATTGTATCTTGTTTAAACATGAATGTTTTTAAGCCAACTATTTACTGTCGACTTTATAATAGCACATTGCTGCGGAGAACTTAACTTGGATCAGTAGCCTGCTCTGGCTCTAAGGTCCAACAGCTCCCTGCTAAAGTCCATCGTTATCTAATAATAATAATAATAATATGCCATTTAGCAGACGCTTTTATCCAAAGCGACTTACAGTCATGTATGCATACATTTTTACATATGGGTGGTCCCGGGGATCGAACCCACCACCCTGGCATTACAAGCACCATGCTCTACCAATTGAGCTACAGAGGACCACCTATCTCTCTCTCTCTCTCTGTGTGGGTCTATGCGGTACTAGTGTAAAGGACGTCATGGTGCTTGCTTAGCGAGTACCACTTCCTCCTGATTCGGCTCAGACAGAAGCACGCTCGAACCCAACACCGCCGCCTTGCTAACGCGTTACCGCCCTCCTGAAGCGCCTTACCAGTCCGCGCCACGCGAAAAGTTAGCTAGTCACTGGCGCATGTGGGGACACTTCAGGCTGAGTAAGTTTCACACATCCCCAATGGCCTACACGGGTATCCTGACATTGCCTAAGGGGAGAAAATGTATAGGGTCATATTTTAGCCTTAAAGTTATTTTTCGATGGCTTGATTTGAAATGTTTTATTACTTTGCTCTGATTTCAACTGCTTTGACTGTCTGTCTGCACTCCAGAGCTGCTCTGCTCCCATGCTGTGGTGTGGTCCATTCTCACTCTCCCTCTCCCCTCCCTCTCTCCAGGAGCAGTTGGAGGACCAGAAGAGGTTCTTCCCTTCCAGCCGCAGGTGTACACGTATGTGTGTGACGTGGGCAAGCGGGAGAGTGTGTACTCCACGGCGGAGAAGGTGCGTCGGGAGGTGGGAAACGTGGACATGTTGATAAACAACGCCGGCGTGGTCTCCGGTCACCATCTCCTGGAGTGTCCTGACGAGCTGATCGAACGCACCATGCTGGTCAACTGCCACGCACACTTCTGGGTGAGTCCTCCACACCTACTGTACTGTCATCCCTGTCTCCTGTTCCCGACACCTACTGTACTGTCATCCCTGTCCCCCTTACCTACTGTACTATCATCCCTGACCCCATCCTACTGTACTGTCATCCCTGTCTCCCATACCTACTGTACTGTCATCCCTCTCTCCTGTCCTCCATACCTACTGTACTGTCATCCCTGTCTCTCATACCTACTGTACTGTCATCCCTCTCTCCTGTCCTCCATACCTACTGTACTGTCATCCCTGTCCCCCATACCTACTGTACTGTCATCCCTGTCCCCCATACCTACTGGACTGTCATCCCTGTCCCCCATACCTGCTGTACTGTCTTCCATGTCCCCATACCTGCTGTACTGTCATCCCTGTCCCCATACCTGCTGTACTGTCATCCCTGTCCCACATACCTACTGTACTGTCATCCCTGTCCCCATACCTACTGGACTGTCATCCCTGTCCCCCATACCTGCTGTACTGTCTTCCATGTCCCCATACCTACTGTACTGTCATCCCTGTCCCCATACCTGCTGTACTGTCATCCCTGTCCCACATACCTATTGTACTGTCATCCCTGTCCCACATACCTACTGTATTGTCATCCCTGTCCCCCATACCTACTGTACTGTCATCCCTGTCCCCCATACCTACTGTACTGTCTTCCCTGTCCCCATACCTACTGTACTGTCATCCCTGTCCCCCATACCTACTGTACTGTCATCCCTGTCCCCATACCTACTGTACTGTCATCCCTGTCCCCCATACCTACTGTACTGTCATCCCTGTCCCCATACCTACTATACTGTCATCCCTGTCCCCCATACCTACTATACTGTCATCCCTGTCCCCCATACCTACTGTACTGTCATCCCTGTCTCCTGTCCCCCATACCTACTGTACTGTCATCCCTGTCCCCCATACCTACTATACTGTCATCCCTGTCCCCATACCTACTGTACTGTCATCCCTGTCCCCCATACCTACTATATTGTCATCCCTGTCCCCCATACCTACTATACTGTCATCCCTGTCCCCATACCTACTGTACTGTCATCCCTGTCCCCCATACCTACTATATTGTCATCCCTGTCCCCCATACCTACTATATTGTCATCCCTGTCCCCATACCTACTATACTGTCATCCCTGTCCCCATACCTACTATACTGTCATCCCTGTCCCCCATACCTACTGTACTGTCATCCCTGTCCCCCATACCTACTGTACTGTCATCCCTGTCCCCATACCTACTGTACTGTCATCCCTGTCCCCATACCTACTGTACTGTCATCCCTGTCCCCATACCTACTGGACTGTCATCCCTGTCCCCATACCTACTGGACTGTCATCCCTGTCCCCAATACCTACTCTGATCTGAATCACCTTTATTCCCCAAGTACATTTACATGAACCATGAATTTGACCTGTTGAAATGGTGCTGTTCATAATGAACAGAATATGCAAGCAGAATGTACAGACATGGAATTTACACATATTCCACATTCAGTATGTACAGTCCCCTGTCCCCTGTCCCCTGTCCCCTGTCCCCTGTCCCCAGTCCCCAGTCCCCTGTCCCCTGTCCCCTGTCCCCTGTTCCCAGTCCCCAGTCCCCAGTCCCCAGTCCCCAGTCCCCTGTCCCCTGTCCCCTGTCCCCTGTCCCCTGTCCCCTGTCCCCTGTCCCCTGTTCCCAGTCCCCTGTCCCCTGTCCCCTGTCCCCTGTTCCCAGTCCCCTGTCCCCAGTCCCCAGTCCCCTGTCCCCTGTCCCCTTTCCCTGTTCCCAGTCCCCTGTCCCCAGTCCCCTGTCCCCAGTCCCCTGTCCCCTGTCCCTGTAAGCGTACTCCTGCCACAGCCTAGACCTCAGGTTCACTCTTTAGTGCGCCCACCAAAAGTAGACTTGATCAACAAACGTTGACATTTTATGAGGGTGTTTAAAGTCCGTTTGTCACCAGTGGGTGGTAAGAGGTAATTCACCTGATCGCTGTATGATTCATTGAAATAACTTGGCCATGTTTGTCGAGTATAAGGACCCGCATAGTTTAAACATCCATTTATTCATCTAAAGTATTTACTACTAAATCTACTCCAGTCTGTAATAACAAAGTGACATCATCTGTTCTTTAGAAGCTCTCCCCTAAGCTCATCTCCATCACACACCCACACCCACACCTTCACCCACACCCACACCTACACCCACACTCACACCCACACCCTACACCCACACCTACACCCACACCCACACCCACACCTCTACACCCACACCCACACCTCTGCACCCACACCTACACCTAACCTGGTCTCTGTCCATGATCAGTGATGACCACTTTATCCTGATGTTTACTGCTCTGCCAGCTTTATATGAATGCCTCTTCATAATGTGTGTGCCAAACTCTGGTTAATTTAGGTGTGTTTGTTAATTTAGGTGTGCTTGTTAATTTAGGGGTGCTTGTTAATTTAGGGGTGCTTGTTAATTTAGGGGTGCTTGTTAATTTAGGGGTGCTTGTTAATTTAGGGGTGCTTGTTAATTTAGGGGTGCATGTCTGGTCTTCCTATGTGTGGAAAGTAAATGATAACCATAAACAGTTCCTCTATCTTCAGTCTGCGCAGACAGCTCTCCTCTCCCAGCCTCAGAGAGAGAGAGAGAGAGAGAGAGAGAGCTGGGTTTGGTTTGATGTTACAACTGAAGGCAGCTGTTTGGCAGGCAGAAAAAGAGCGGTTGTGTCTCAAATGATACCCTATTCCCTACATAGTGCACTACTTTAGACCAGAGCTCTATGGGCCCTAGTCAAAGGTAGTGCACTAGGTAGGGAATAGGGTACCATGTAGGACGCATGCACTTTTACATTTGTTTTCCCTCTTCCTCGCCCTGCCAACATGAATATTTATCTTCAAGACTAGATGTGCCTCGGCGAGGACGGAGAATGTGCACATCTCTGTCCTAGTTGTAGTGGCGAGGATGATGATGATGATGATGATGATGATGATGATGGGGATATTTTAGAAAAGGTTCGCAGGCAAACTATCTGCACCGTCTAAACAACTTGGCCTGAGCGACGGCTCCTGTGGTGCAAACACACACAAACTGCTTGGCCAGAGTAGTTAATTAAAAGCCCATTGAAAGGGCACATCCTGTCTGTGGGGGGGGGGATGTGAGGGGGGTCGCTTGTTTGTATTAGGCCCCATGACCCCCCCCCTCTAATTAAGCTCATGTTGAGGAGATGACCACCCCTGTGGTGAGGCAGTTGTGATGTGGGGGGTGGGTCAGAAACCTGCAGAGAGCCAACTCACTCTGAAGAACCAGGAGGCTTTTTATAGCACAGCTTGGCTACGTTGCGTTACAATCACAATCAGACATATTTGTTTGTTTGTTTGATGTGGTGGTGATGAAGGATGCGTTGACTGATCGGAGTGGGTGTTTGTTTGTTTGATGTGGTGGTGATGAAGGATGCGTTGACTGATCGGAGTGGGTGTTTGTTTCATGTGGTGGTGATGAAGGATGCGTTGACTGATCGGAGTGGGTGTTTGTTTGATGTGGTGGTGATGAAGGATGCGTTGACTGATCGGAGTGGGTGTTTGTTTGATGTGGTGGTGATGAAGGATGCGTTGACTGATCGGAGTGGGTGTTTGTTTGATGTGGTGGTGATGAAGGATGCGTTGATTGATCGGAGTGGGTGTTTGTTTACTGCTCCCTGATGCCACAGGGCTTTGAGTGGAGAGACACTGTCTGTTTCATTCTCCATGACACCATAGGATGTGATTCTATAAATTGAGCATGAACAGTCTCTTGTCTGTCCAATGTGCCATGTAGGAGACAGGTTATAGATTCCCTCTCCCCAGCTCCACTCCTCCATGTAGGAGACAGGTTATAGATTCCCTCTCCCCAGCTCCACTCCTCCATGTAGGAGACGGGTTATAGATTCCCTCTCCCCAGCTCCACTCCTCCATGTAGGAGACAGGTTATAGATTCCCTCTCCCCAGCTCCACTCCTCCATGTAGGAGACAGGTTATAGATTCCCTCTCCCCAGCTCCACTCCTCCATGTAGGAGACAGGTTATAGATTCCCTCTCCCCAGCTCCACTCCTCCATGTAGGAGACAGGTTATAGATTCCCTCTCCCCAGCTCCACTCCTCCATGTAGGAGACAGGTTATAGATTCCCTCTCCCCAGCTCCACTCCTCCATGTAGGAGACAGGTTATAGATTCCCTCTCCCCAGCTCCACTCCTCCACGTAGGAGACAGGTTATAGATTCCCTCTCCCCAGCTCCACTCCTCCACGTAGGAGACAGGTTATAGATTCCCTCTCCCCAGCCCCACTCCTCCTCAGCTCTGTTACTGTTAGGTTATGTCTCAAATTGCACCATATTCCCTATAAAAATTGCACCCAGTAAGAAATAGTGCACTATATAGGGAATAGGGCGCCATTTGGATCCAGCGGTGTAGTAGTCTGTATTCTCATTAGGGCTTCTCCTGCTTCTGTTTTCTCTTGTTCTTTGAGGTGTGTGTGTGTGTGTGTGTGTGTGTGTGTGGTGTGTGATGAAAGCAGGGCCTAATGAATATGGACAAACCAGCATGTCAGAATGGAGGCTGTGGTTCATTAAAGATGCCAGCCGGATGAATAGAACTTGGACCTGTCTGGCCGAGTCCCAAACGGCACCCTACTCTCTATATAGTGTACCACAGGGCTCTGATCAACAGTAGGGAATATGGTTCAATTTGGGACGCGACCGTCCTCTCTTCTCTTACACAAACGCATGCAAGCTGCTGCTGCTGCCGTAGAACACCTGCATGGAGGGAGCGATCACACAAAGCTTTCCTATGTGTTGGGTTGGTAGGCTGCAGCTTTCCTATGTGTTGGGTTGGTAGGCTGCAGCTTTCCTATGTGTTGGGTTGGTAGGCTGCAGCTTTCCTATGTGTTGGGTTGGTAGGCTGCAGCTTTCCTATGTTGTTGGGTTGGTAGGCTGCAGCTTTCCTATGTTGTTGGGTTGGTAGGCTGCAGCTTTCCTATGTGTTGGGTTGGTAGGCTGCAGCTTTCCTATGTGTTGGGTTGGTAGGCTGCAGCTTTCCTATGTGTTGGGTTGGTAGGCTACAGGTATATAGTAGTCATCCATACCAATACGCAACAACTAACCATTAATGTGATTTCGGGCTAGTCATATATAGTTGATTAGGACGTTAAAACTAGTTTGGCGCTTTTAAAACTTTAAACTCAAAGTGGTGTTTTTATTTCTTCCGGTGTTTTGTCAAAAAGAACAGATTCAAATCAGGGGAGAGAGTGGTTCAGTTCTTGTTGTTGAGGGATTGTGGGAGATTGCTGCTCGAGTCCTTCCCAGCTCTGCTGCTTTCTCAAGCCTGTCATCTCTCTGCTTGGTCATACACAGCCTGTTGTCTGTTCTAATGTTTTCCTGAGGAGGAAAATAGCCTCCATTCTGCATATTTTCTTTCCACAGCTTGTCTAGCATTAGCTTGTTATTACATCAACTAATATCCTGCAGGCTGGCAGTAGCTTTGCCCACCCAGGGTAACAGTTGCGGATGATTATGAGATAAAGTGCTGCCCCGAAATAACGTAGTCTGGCCTCCCCTTGTGACATAGCTATCACATCTCTGCATCTTTGCACTCTGAATGACGCTTAAGTCTGGCCCTTAAGAGTGAAGTTTGAAGTCTTCCACTCAACCAGCACCAGCCTCCCGTCTCCTCCCCCCTCTTCTCTTCTCTTCCTCCCCCCTGTCTGAGATCCAACGCCACCTGGCAGGTGGTTCACTGCACTGACTCCATCTAAAACGCTCCAACGTTGTGTGGAAACTGGAGGGAGACTAAGGGGAAAGAAAAGTCCAGATGGGAGAAGGAGAGTGTCTGAGTGGGAGGGTTTGCCTGAGTGTGTTGTGGGAATGGAGCTCCGATGGAGACGTGAGCAGGAAGTGGGTGGTTATTTAAGCATGAGTCCTGCCAGACTGTTAAAACACAGTGCTCTCCTCCATGGGTCCCTGGTGGCCCCTGGTGGCCCCTGGTGGCACCTGATCCCCAATGCCTTATTCAGAGTGCCCGGTCCAGGATGGGAGTCACCGGGTCCAGCTCTGACCATTCGGTCACGGATCAGCCGGCACTGACTCAGATCCCTGGCGTTTTTTTTAAGGGAGGTGGAGGGGTGGGGACCTGGGGGGGTTACTTTTTAATTGACTTGATGATGCCTGATAACTCAACAGCTGGCCCTGGTAGTGTTAAGAAAATGAGAGTAAATGGATATGGATCGTTCTGGCTAGAGTACAGAGAGAAGGTAGAGGTTTCAGGCTTGATTCATTCCTCTTGTGAATTAGGTTTAAGTAGTGGAAATAACTATAGATAAGTCCCTTATCACGATCTTGATCAGGGTATTCTACAGGTGTGTGTGTGTGAGTGATGCAGTGTTCCTTTCCTATCTCCCTGGAGAGTTGCGTGGATCCCAGGAGAGTGGCGTGGATCCCTGGAGAGTGGCGTGGCTCCCTGGAGAGTGACGTGGCTCCCTGGAGAGTGGCGTGGCTCCCTGGAGAGTGGCGTGGATCCCTGGAGAGTGGCGTGGATCCCAGGAGAGTGGCGTGGATCCCAGGAGAGTGGCGTGGCTCCCTGGAGAGTGGCGTGGCTCCCTGGAGAGTGGCGTGGATCCCAGGAGAGTGGCGTGGATCCCAGGAGAGTGGCGTGGCTCCCTGGAGAGTGGCGTGGCTCCCTGGAGAGTGGCGTGGCGGGAAACAAAAGGGAGTGGGATAGGAAAAGAAGGAAGGCTGTCCCGTCACTTCCTGTCCCGTCACTTCCTGCAGGCTAGATTAGATGAGAGGGTAATGGTCAGCTGCTGTCTGAACCACTTATGTGACAATTGGTTTCTTGTCTGTGGATCATGGGCTTGACGTGATGCCAAGCGACAGGAGCCAAGTCCCCCCCCCCCCCCCCCCGCATTCCTGCCCGGCCCAGAGAAAGGAGGCAGCCAGGCAGAAGGGTCGTACTTGACTGGTTTTATATGTGCCCTCCCTGGGCTCAGTGCACCTGTAGGCTGGGCTGGCTGGATGTGGATGGAGGGAGGTAGCGATTAGGGTTCGAGGAGTGTCTGTCTGTGTGCTAGTGTCGCTGCTACAGCTCACATGGAAGAGTTTCTATTCTGTTTAATGAGTCTGGGAAAAGTCTGACCACTGTTGCCCTATTCAGGGGGGGGTGTGCTGGAAGGGAAGAGTACTGTTGCTCTATTCAGGGGGGGGTGTGCTGGAAGGGAAGAGTACTGTTGCTCTATTCAGGGGGGTGTGTGATGGAAGGGAAGAGTACTGTTGCTCTATTCAGGGGGGTGTGTGATGGAAGGGAAGAGTACTGTTGCCCTATTCAGGGGGGGGGGGGTGCTGGAAGGGAAGAGTACTGTTGCCCTATTCAGGGGGGGGGGGGTGCTGGAAGGGAAGAGTACTGTTGCCCTATTCAAGGGGGGGGGGGGGGGGGGGTGCTGGAAGGGAAGAGTACTGTTGCTCTATTCAGGGGGGGGGGGGGGGGGGGGGTGCTGGAAGGGAAGAGTACTGTTGCCCTATTCAGGGGGGGGGGGGTGCTGGAAGGGAAGAGTACTGTTGCCCTATTCAGGGGTGGGGGGTGGGCTGGAAGGGAAGAGTACTGTTGCTCTATTCAGGGGTGGGGGGTGGGCTGGAAGGGAAGAGTACTGTTGCTCTATTCAGGGGTGGGGGGTGGGCTGGAAGGGAAGAGTACTGTTGCTCTATTCAGGGGGTGTGTGTGATGGAAGGGAAGAGTACTGTTGCTCTATTCGGGGGGGGGGGGTGTGCTGGAAGGGAAGAGTACTGTTGCTCTATTCAGGGGGGGGTGTGCTGGAAGGGAAGAGTACTGTTGCCCTATTCAGGGGGGGGGGGGGGTGCTGGAAGGGAAGAGTACTGTTGCCCTATTCAGGAGGGGGGGTGTGCTGGAAGGGAAGAGTACTGTTGCTCTATTCAGGGGGGGGGGGGTGCTGGAAGGGAAGAGTACTGTTGCTCTATTCAGGGGGGTGGGGGGTGCTGGAAGGGAAGTTGCCTTGAGGTTTTTGGGAAAGAGAATTGCGAATATCACGGATTATTGAGTTCACTACTAGGGGTTTTGTGAGTTTTCTATGCATAAATGATTTCATACTGAAGCAAATGAAGGATGATTCCCTTTTGGATGAACCTTTTTAATAATGCACATCCCTATGATCCCACACTATAGACACACATGACTGAGTCCTCTCCTAGCAACCTCCTCAAGAATCCACTTCTGTCGCTATGACTACACAAACCCTCCACTCCCTCAAGCCTCAATCAATACAGCAATCAAAACAAATGTCCTTGTGGGTGTTTTGACCAAGGACATTGTGGTTCTCTCTCTGTCTCCGGCCTCCGGTCAGTGTTGGGGTCCTTCTAATTAAATGACCATCTGGACCTTCTCTAACAACAGTATGTGTTCATATTCCTGTTGGTCAGGCGCTGGCACTAATACGCTCTGACACCCCAGCCGCGAGCAGCTTTGTGTGGGTGAGATTGTCTTAGGGGTACGCAGCAATTAGAGGCAGGCAGCGGGCAGGACAACCCCCCAAAGGGGCCCGGGAGGCCGAGTGGCTCTGTTGGGGGGGGGGTAATTAAGCGGAACTGAGAGCGTTGAGGCCCAATTACAGACCGCTCTGATGTAAGACATGAGCCCCTGGTCGCTTTCACACGTTTCGTGTCAGAGGTCGATGGAGGTCGCGGCCGACACGCATGAGAAGCAGGGCATCATGGGAGGGCTGGGGGTTTGGGTGGAGAGCGGAGGGGTCACTGTTTGCCTGCTATATGTAGGGCCAGGACCATTTCCATCCTGCCCATTTAACCTAACGAGATGACAGGCAGGCCCAGTCATGTCTTATTTTCCTGTCCTGATGACAGGCAGGCCCAGTCATGTCTTATTTTCCTGTCCTGATGACAGGCAGGCCCAGTCATTGTTCTGCTGGGCCAAATCAAAACGACCCTCCCTTCCCCCTGTATGTAACGGTGCGGAGTGGGAGTGGGTTCTGGGTTGAGTGAGTTGGCTGTACCAGGTATAGGTATATCTCCGGTAATGCTCCATTTGCACGTATAGCCCTACTCACGATCCCACCCACCCACCCACCCACCGCCATCTTGGCACAGAGAACCTTGTCTATGCTCCTTGCCCAGTCCTGATATTCCTTCAGTCCACTCCTCCCCTCCCCTCCCCTCCGCTCACCCAAGGCACCATCACTCAATGATCTGAATATTGCAGCAATTTCAGATTTTAATGCCCTGGAAAAGTGCAGCTGGTTGGCTCTGCCTGCATCAGATCTTCTTCCAGTAACCTACCTGGCCGTAGAATGTGCTTTAACAGCAACAGCAGAACAAAACAGACCCTCCTACATTACGTCTGTCTGCCAGTTCTTTAAACATCGCTTCCCCCATCCATAGTCCATAAAGAAAGATGGCTGGAAGTGATTAATGATACCTCTAGCTACTCACATAACAAACAGACAGAAGGGATATCTACACCAGTCTGGTTATCAGACAGAAGAGATATCTACACCAGTCTGGTTATCAGACAGAAGAGATATCTACACCAGTCTGGTTATCAGACAGAAGAGATATCTACACCAGTCTGGTTATCAGACAGAAGAGATATCTACACCAGTCTGGTTATCAGACAGAAGAGATATCTACACCAGTCTGGTTATCAGACAAGAGATATCTACACCAGTCTGGTTATCAGACAGAAGAGATATCTACACCAGTCTGGTTATCAGACAGAAGAGATATCTACACCAGTCTGGTTATCAGACAGAAGAGATATCTACACCAGTCTGGTTATCAGACAGAAGAGATATCTACACCAGTCTGGTTATCAGACAGAAGAGATATCTACACCAGTCTGGTTATCAGACAGAAGAGATATCTACACCAGTCTGGTTATCAGACAGAAGAGATATCTACACCAGTCTGGTTATCAGACAGAAGAGATATCTACACCAGTCTGGTTATCAGACAGAAGAGATATCTACACCAGTCTGGTTATCAGACAGAAGAGATATCTACACCAGTCTGGTTATCAGACAGAAGAGATATCTACACCAGTCTGGTTATCAGACAGATACACAGAGATCACGGTACCATAAATGTATGGATACATCCCAAATGGCACCCTCTTCCCTATATAGTGCACTACTTTAGACCAGAGAATGGCACCCTATTCCCTATATAGTGCACTACTTTAGACCAGAGAATGGCACCCTATTCCCTATATAGTGCACTACTTTAGACCAGAGAATGGCACCCTATTCCCTATATAGTGCACTACTTTAGACCAGAGAATGGCACCCTATTCCCTATGTAGTGCACTACTTTAGACCAGAGAATGGCCCCCTATTCCCTATATAGTGCACTACTTTAGACCAGAGAATGGCACCCTATTCCCTATATAGTGCACTACTTTAGACCAGAGAATGGCACCCTACTCCCTATGTAGTGCACTACTTTAGACCAGAGAATGGCACCCTATTCCCTATGTAGTGCACTACTTTTGGCCAAAGGGTAGTGCAGTATATAGGGTGCCATTTGGGATGCACTCAGTGTCTGACCGGTCTGCTCTCTCAGAAGCACGTTTTTAACGAGGTGTGGTTCCTCCTCATAGCTGAACGCCTGGTACCACTCACTCACTTACTCAATTACTCACTCAATCACTCACTGGATCTCTCTGCTGCTCTGTCTTTCTCTCTCTCTCTTACTCTCCTTCTCTCTCTGAACTGCATTCCATCAGGGCATGTTTAGAACTCAGTGACGTCATCTAGAACTGTCTGTGTCTTTAGAACTCAGTGACGTCATCTAGAACTGTCTGTGTCTTTAGAACTCAGTGACGTCATCTAGAACTGTCTGTGTCTTTAGAACTCAGTGACGTCATCTAGAACTGTCTGTGTCTTTAGAACTCAGTGACGTCATCTAGAACTGTCTGTGTCTTTAGAACTCAGTGACGTCATCTAGAACTGTCTGTGTCTTTAGAACTCAGTGACGTCATCTAGAACTGTCTGTGTCTTTAGAACTCAGTGACGTCATCTAGAACTGTCTGTGTCTTTAGAACTCAGTGACGTCATCTAGAACTGTCTGTGTCTTTAGAACTCAGTGACGTCATCTAGAACTGTCTGTGTCTTTAGAACTCAGTGACGTCATCTAGAACTGTCTGTGTCTTTAGAACTCAGTGACGTCATCTAGAACTGTCTGTGTCTTTAGAACTCAGTGACGTCATCTAGAACTGTCTGTGTCTTTAGAACTCAGTGACGTCATCTAGAACTGTCTGTGTCTTTAGAACTCAGTGACGTCATCTAGAACTGTCTCCGTTTCTCTTGGCTTCTTGTACCTCTTTCCAGGCTGCGGGCACCAAATGCTGCAACATGGAAAATACTCAACCAACAAAGTCGTCGTTCTTAGTGATTCTAATTGTATTTGAGGGTAATGGGGATAGGTGCAATTGAAACGTTGAATGATCAACAATCAATATTATACTGTAATTTATTCTCTTTTTTTAGCATGTGTTAAAAGCACAATTATAATAGTATTTCTGTCAGTTCTATCACCAGTACTTCTAGAGATGGTAATGAGGAGATGTGGGGCCAGATAGCTGTTCCCCCTCGACACAGACACCTCGGGTCTAAATGAAGTTAGCACCGTTAGGACCTTGTAGCCGACACCTCGGGTCTAAATGAAGTTAGCACCTACATGCTTCCCATCCGGAACAGTTTGGGCATTTTGTGACGTTTTTGTAAAAAACAAAAGCCAAAGTCTACGTCCCACGCAGGTCATTGGTCAACAGTAGGGATTCCTCAATGATGTGTTTGTTTGTTGTCATTCAACGATAGACAACTCCTTTTTATTCAAATTTTTTGGAAATACTGCACCAAACATCTTAGTTAAATGTCAAATTTCACGATTTTAAGATCTCCGCAAAACGTCAAAATAAATGACAAGAGTTCTTAAGTTCTCTTATGTTAATTCTGACTATGTTGAGGAAGTGTATACTGGCTACGGCGTCTCAAGATGGACAAACAGTACTATTGACGCTTTTTTCCCCCCCCTTATTTTTCAAGTGAAGGTCTTTTTTAAGGGAGTATGCGAGCACACTCGTTCGGTTCACCCAGCCTAGTTCAGCTAGGCGCCAGCCAAACTGAGGCATGCGGAAGCCTTTAGGCCAGGGTTCTTCAATTCCGGTCCTGGAGGGCCGAAACACTTCTGTTTTTTTATTTCTACCTGGTAGTTAATTGCACTCACCTGGTGTCCCAGGTCTGAATTAGCCCCTGATTAGAAGGAGAGGATGAAAAATAGAGGTGTTTCGGCCCTCCAGGACCGGAATTGAAGAACCCAGCTTTAGGCCATCCCTGTGGCACCAAAAGGCCTGCTGAATGTTAGAGCCCTGCTGAGGACATGGTGATGATGGTTCTACCACAGCTACTCTTCTTGTTGCTGTTGTTTTTCTTAATGGTTGTGTATCACTGGTTTAATGGTTGTGTATCACTGGTTTAATGGTTGTGTATCACTGGTTTAGTGGTTGTGTATCACTGGTTTAATGGTTGCGTATCACTGGTTTAATGGTTGTGTATCACAACATTGACCTTGTCGTTCATGCCGTTAAACCATATTGGATTTGAATTTGATGGTCCTAACCCTAGACCTATCGGTGCTGTTGTCACGTGTGTGTTATCATGCCTGCTGATTGACCAACAGTGTGAAACATGCCAACTCCAAAGTCGACCAGCCGACAGGGTGGGTGAGAAATGGATATCACTCTTGCCTTTCTGAAACCCTTCTTCAATCTCTCGCTGCACTATCAATCTCCCTCCGACGGTGTTAGTCTTCAATCTCCCTCCGACGGTGTTAGTCTTCAATCTCCCTCCGACGGTGTTAGTCTTCAATCTCCCTCCGACGGTGTTAGTCTTCAATCTCCCTCCGACGGTGTTAGTCTTCAATCTCCCTCCGACGGTGTTAGTCTTCAATCTCCCTCCGACGGTGTTAGTCTTCAATCTCCCTCCGACGGTGTTAGTCTTCAATCTCCCTCCGACGGTGTTAGTCTTCAATCTCCCTCCGACGGTGTTAGTCTTCAATCTCCCTCCGACGGTGTTAGTCTTCAATCTCCCTCCGACGGTGTTAGTCTTCAATCTCCCTCCGACGGTGTTAGTCTTCAATCTCCCTCCGACGGTGTTAGTCTTCAATCTCCCTCCGACGGTGTTAGTCTTCAATCTCCCTCCGACGGTGTTAGTCTTCAATCTCCCTCCGACGGTGTTAGTCTTCAATCTCCCTCCGACGGTGTTAGTCTTCAATCTCCCTCCGACGGTGTTAGTCTTCAATCTCCCTCCGACGGTGTTAGTCTTCAATCTCCCTCCGACGGTGTTAGTCTTCAATCTCCCTCCGACGGTGTTAGTCTTCAATCTCCCTCCGACGGTGTTAGTCTTCAATCTCCCTCCGACGGTGTTAGTCTTCAATCTCCCTCCGACGGTGTTAGTCTTCAATCTCCCTCCGACGGTGTTAGTCTTCAATCTCCCTCCGACGGTGTTAGTCTTCAATCTCCATCAAGTGTTAGTCCTTTTAGGCGTCATCCCAAATGGCACCCTACTCCCTATATAGTGCACTACTTTTGATCAGGGCCCATTGGGCTATTAAAAGAATAGGGTGCTATATGGGACTCAGTCTCCTCTAGTGTTAAGTTTCTCACTGCTCCAGATAGAAGTTCCACTAAGGCACAGATCTAGGATCAGTTTAATCCTTAAATCCTAACCTTAGACATTAGAGGGAAGTCTCGAAACTGACCTGAGATCAGCGTCTAGGGGGCAACTTCATCCTACTCCCCTTCTGTGGTCCTCTGTAGCTCAGCTGGTAGAGCACGGCTCTTGTAACGCCAAGGTAGTGGGTTCGATCCCCGGGACCACCCATGCACACATGACTGTAAGTCGCTTTGGATAAAAGCGTCTGCTAAATGGCATATTATTATTATTATTATTATTATTATTATTATTATTATTCTCAGCACCTCACTGACTGTCGTTGAATTAGCTGGTGTACCCACTGAGACCCCCACGTGGCATAGTCTAGTCTCGCTCCCCTATCGCTCTGAGTATTGTTTCCCCGGACCGCTGCTTGGGCAGCGCAGTGGGTGGACAGAGGTTGAATTGCATTGTGGTCCTTGGTGAGTGAACGGGGGCCTGTGATTGGTTCTGTCAGCGAATCTTTAGAGCTGGGCACAGCGTTGGGCACTGGATCTGTGTGGGAAAAGAACAGACTCGTACAGTAAACCATCTCTCTTCTCGTGTGTCTCTCTCTTCTCTCTCTGTGTGTGTGTGTGTGTGTGTGTGTGTGTGTGTGTGTGTGTGTGATCTCTCATCTCTCTGTGTGTGTGTGTGTGTGTGTGATCTCTTTCTCTCCTGTTTTCCTCTTCTTGTCGTTGAATATCTGTTTATCTTTCTACATTCAATTCACAGGGAAGCCGTTAATACCCAAACTCACAAAAGTTACACCTCCACTAACGTCGGTTATGAAAGTACATTTTTAAAAAAAAGTCCCACTCTTTCTCTGCATCACCATGGAGAAGAGGGAGAGAGAGAGAAACGGAAAGAGGGTGAGGATCAAAGGGCTTTGGCAGAGACAAACTGCACCAGTAAACTAACCTTCCCCTCTTCCCTTCCTCCCCTCTCCTCCCCCCCTCCTCCCCTCTCCTCGCTGCAGACCACCAAGGCATTCCTTCCCAAGATGTTGGAGCTGAACCACGGCCACATCGTGACGGTTGCCAGCTCTCTGGGGCTATTCAGCACAGCTGGCGTGGAGGTGAGTTACTTCTCTCTCTCTCTCTGCGGTTAGTGGCACTATTTAGTACCATCTACAGTATTGCTCTAGTCTACACAACCCAGGGGCCTGGGTGGAAAACACACACACGCACTTTTAGAGACTCTCCGTATCCTGGCTAGCACAGTTTTGCGGGAAGATTCACTTACGTGCGCAAACGCTCACACTGACACTCACACACACACACACTCACTCACAGGGAGATTTGCTTTTCTTGTAGCATTCCCCCCACCCCCCAACTCCGGAAAATAAAGGAACAGATGAGGTTGGGGGGCCTGTTACGGGGCCCTCTGTCTGTAGCTGCGGGGGTCTGGGCCGGCCCTTCATCGGGCCCTAGGCTCTGGGTCACGAACAGGCTGACAGGTCTCCGCGGGAGAGAGACATCTTCATCAGGCTCTTTGTGAAACCATCGCAGCTCTCTCAGTATTCACGTCAATTCACTGGAAATGGAGGTGATTTTGTTTTCTTTTTTTGGGGGGGGGTCTTCATTCGTCCAGCCCCCTCACCGTTTCTTTTTGTGTGTTATCTGAGTCAGTGTTAAAAGGATTTTATGTGGTCATTTGTCCTGGGGACAATAGGAAGAGTGGCTGTCACTCTCTGTTGTGGGTTCCAGAGAAGTTATTTAATATTCTAGAACACAGACCCCCCCCCCCCCCGTCTCTCCATTCCAGAGTGATGTCATTTTCAGGATGTCTTTAGGCACCCTACCCCATTGCCTTTTGTTTTTATGGCTGTGCGTTTAGCTGTTGTGTGCGCACGCACGGGGGCGGGAACTCATCCTTAACGATTAAGTCTTTCTTCAAATGGACTGGAACACAGTCCAGGTTCTTGCTACCCTATTATACTTCCTGTAAATGTCTTGAATGTGATTTTGGGGCAGGAGGGAGTATTCATTTAGGAACCATAGTCTGGCAGGCTTGTCACGTGGGCACAGTCACATGTCCTTTATCCTCTCTGTGTTTCTCCAGTCACATGTCCTTTATCCTCTCTGTGTTTCTCCAGTCACATCTCCTTTATCCTCTCTGTGTTTCTCCAGTCACATGTCTTTTATCCTCTCTGTGTTTCTCCAGTCACATGTCCTTTATCCTCTCTGTGTTTCTCCAGTCACATCTCCTTTATCCTCTCTGTGTTTCTCCAGTCACATCTCCTTTATCCTCTCTGTGTTTCTCCAGTCACATCTCCTTTATCCTCTCTGTGTTTCTCCAGTCACATCTCCTTTATCCTCTCTGTTTCTCCAGTCACATGTCCTTTATCCTCTCTGTGTTTCTCCAGTCACATGTCCTTTATCCTCTCTGTGTTTCTCCAGTCACATGTCCTTTATCCTCTCTGTGTTTCTCCAGTCACATGTCCTTTATCCTCTCTGTGTTTCTCCAGTCACATGTCCTTTATCCTCTCTGTGTTTCTCCAGTCACATCTCCTTTATCCTCTCTGTGTTTCTCCAGTCACATCTCCTTTATCCTCTCTGTGTTTCTCCAGTACCATCTCCTTTATCCTCTCTGTGTTTCTCCAGTACCATCTCCTTTATCCTCTCTGTTTCTCCAGTCACATCTCCTTTATCCTCTCTGTGTTTCTCCACATGCATCTGTGTTGGCCCAAGCTGCTTTTTGAAGATTAATTCCTGGGTGAACCACATCAAACCTTCCCAGCCCAGCGCCCGCAGGGAGGGTTTTTGTGGTGTGTCTCAAATGGCATTCTATTTCTTATATAGTGCACTACTTTTGACTAGGGCCCATAGGGAGTCCAATAGGTCTCTGGTCAAAAGTAGTGCCCTATATAGGGACTAGGGTGCCATTTGGGACATATCCGTGTAGCTAACAGGAAGTAGAACCCAGCCTGCGAGGGAGGCGGTGATAATGTTAAACTTTTTAACAAGGATACCTGTTCTGTCATTACTGCGGCCAGGTGTAGGAGGATAAACACACACTGTGTTAAAACCAGAGTCACCTGTGGTGCTATAACCCATTGGCCACAGACGTCAGTTCAACGTCTAGTTTTGATTAGCATTTGGTTGAGTTGTCAACTAACGTGAATTCAACGTGAAATCAACAAAACATTCACCATGTTATTGGATTTAGGTTAAAGTTTGGTGAGAAGAAAAAAAAGATGAAATGCCCTTACGTCGATTACTTTTCTTTCAAAGCCAATCAGTTTTCCACGTTGATTCAACGTCGTCGTAGATTTTTTTTTTTGGGGGGGGGGTTGGTTGAAATGACATGGAAACAACGTTGATTCAACCAGTTTGTGCCAAATGGGAAGAACCTAGCCAGACATCCACTTGCACCACCAATGGAAGCCAAGCTGTTGCTGCAGGGTTTTAAAAGGGGGTACCTGGTGTGTCCATAGAGATGGAATGAGAACATGCTTGGAACCTCTGACCATGGCAATTTGACTAGTAAACCCATATGGACACTCAGAATGGCTGCCAGTCCACCAATTATGGCGTCATTGACCTAAAATGGTGACGCCCATTCTATTCAGTGTAATTCTATGGTTGTGTCATTACTCCAGTATGGTCGCTACACAGGATTTAACAGGGACACCCTTTTTTCTCTCATGACCCCTATAGGATTACTGCGCCAGTAAGTTTGGGGCCATCGGCTTCCACGAGTCGCTGAGCCACGAGATCAAGGCTTCTGATAAGGACGGCATTAAGATGACGCTGGTGTGTCCCTACCTGGTGGATACAGGCATGTTCAAAGGCTGCAGGATAAGGTGAGACATCATCAATCAATCAATCAGACCATGATCCATTGACGTTTTCAATCAAATCAATCATGATCCAATATATTTCCAATCCGTCCACCAACCAATCAATCCCGACATGATCCGTTAGCGTTAAATTGCTATTCAAATATACTTAGGTTAATAATTTAAATCAAATGCAGCAGGGAATCTACAACTAACAGTGCAGCATTTTTATTCAATGTCCACCCCGTTGCGTAATGGGACTGTCCTCTACAGCGAGAGAGCTGCCCTTTAGGTTAGTGGCGTACTGTTCTATTGCATTGACTAGTGCCTGGACTGTATGCTAATGTCAGTGTTTCAGCTAAACAATGAGAGCTTCACAGAGCTCCACTTTCACAAGGAATACCCTCCCTCCGCTAACAGGTGCACCCTGGATGCTGCTCCCCTCTTCAGTTTCAATGCCCCCCCCCCCCCCCCCCCCCCCCCCTCCCTATTCCAGGAGCTTCTATGGAAAGAAATGATCAGACACGATTGTCTGTTGTTTACAACCTAAACGCTGTACGTTGCGCGCCACCGAATAGCACCCTGGATATCTTTTCCCCCGTGTGAGTGTGTATTCTGATCTGCCCTTGTTCGGGTTTGTCTCTAACTGTTATGTCACTTCCTGTCTCTACAGGAAAGAGATTGAGCCCTTCCTGCCTCCCCTGAAGCCAGAGTTCTGTGTGACACAGTCTATGAGGGCCATTCTCACCGATCAGGCTATGATCTGCACGCCACGCATCGTATACATGGTCAACATCATGAAAAGGTCAGTCCTCCTCCTTTCTGTGAATGAACTCACGTCTCTCCTTTCTACAGCGTGTTGGGAATGAGCTGTGCGGATCTAAACTCTGACCCCTGACCTTTTTTGTTCTCTCTCTCTCTCTCTCCTCTCTGCAGCATCCTGCCCTTCGAGGCCATCGTGTGTATGTACCGGTTCCTGGGTGCTGATAAGTGCATGTACCCCTTCCTAGCCCAGAGGAAGGAGCTGATGAACAACAACGAGGCCAAGGAGGACATCTAGGGGGCGCTGTCGGCACCGGGAGGGCACATGACCACAGGGTGCATGGATGAAGAAAACTAAAAGACTGAATCTAGACTGGTGCACTTGCATTAGGCAGATACAAATGCTGACCATATTGTTCCTCTGGGACGATGACAGCTGTGTTCTACACAAAGGATTTCTTTCTTTTTGAATTTGTTTTCTTTCTAAGGTTTGTTTTAAAGAAACCAACCATCTATATACTGTGTCAATAGTTTTTTTGAAATCATATGGAGAAAAAAAAAAGGTATTCAATAATTAACTATTTACATAATGTAGTCACCAGCTTTTTATTTAGTGTCTTTGTGGAAATATACAGTATGTTACTGTACAGTAAAATCTTGTCACTTTTAGTTTTTTTTAAATTTGTAGACATGCACTGTAATAACTGACTTTCTCTACATGGCCAAGTCTCTGTGTCGAAACTACGGTTCAACATGGCATTTCCAGAATTACACTACCCGGCAACCCCAATCACAACATGATGATGCCCCTAATGGTTATCCAATCATACTGTAGCGATCTTAGCTTGCCTGATGTATTTTAATTCCGCAGATCATTTGAAGATATTCCATTTATTTCAAACTGTTCCTCGTAACGTTATCCTAAGTTTACAACATTCCGTTTTTTTATTGACTTTTTTTGTCACCATGGAAAATCCAAACAGCAAATCACTGAATTGTAGATCATGTAATGCTTTTTTTTAGAGAATATTTATATTTGGCTTTCCAGCTGAATGCTCTATTTCCCTCCTGTTAGAATAGTGGTACAGAAAATCAGTTAGAATATTGGCTGGCCTACCTGAGGCTTATCCAATTGGGTGACACATTTCAGAACGTCCAGATGTAATGTAAATATAAGGCATATGGAAGTCAGCCAAGTCAGTTGTATGTATCCTCCCGTCTGAGTTCAAGTTAGGGTTGCCAAATTCCAGTAATTTTGCAAAATTCCCAGGTTTTCCAGAAACCCTGGTTGGAAGATTCCTGGAATCACAGGTTTCTATGTCATGAATCAGCCACAAAGTCATAAAATCAGATTTCTAACCTTGACCATACTGATAACCCTAATGCCTAACCTTAAATTAGACCAAAAAGCACATTTTTGTTTTCGTGAATGTTTACAATATAGCAAATTTTGACTTTGCAGCTGGCCCATCTAGGCAAGTTGACGTTTATTGGGATGTGTCTTGTCCTTGAGGCAGAACTGAGCAATTTCCGCTAGATGGGCCAGCTGCAAAGTCAAAATTGGCTATATTGTAAACATTCATGAAAATAAAAATGTGCTTTTTGGTTTTATGGTTAGGGTTAAAATCAGATTTTGTGGCTGTGCCAGATAGTGACCACTCTGCAGATCTGCCTCCAGAACAAGATTCATGACAAAATACGCTAACTTGCCACATCTAGCGAAATTGGCTCAGTTCTGCCTCCAGGGCAAGATTCATGACAAACTTCAACCTGCGGAAAGGTACTGGAATTTTGCAACCTCAGTTCCTCTGGTTGAAGTCTGAGTGATGGGATCAATCAGCCTGCAGGATCAATACCCTGCTGTACTCTGATATGAGGATTGATTGATTGGAATATATAGTGATTACTTTATCATTTTCTCCATCATAAGACATACTTCCAATCCAACCAATGACCAGCCCTTTATCTATCAGTGAATGATCTGTGAGCGGAGAAACTGTAGCTAGCTGATCTAGAAACACCACCGTCTGTTTTCACATCTTAGTTCAGACCTCCAGTAGTCTCCCTCTCTCCATCGTCCTCCACTACTTGCGTCCAGTGACAGTGAAAATGTAAACGTTGGTTGAGCTGTTTGTGAGTACAGTACTACATTACCCACAATTCCCTCCATGGAAATGACTTTTCACTAGGATTGAACATTTCCGGTAACTTTCCTAAAATTCCCAGATTTTTTTTCTCTCCAGAAATCCTGGTTAAAAGATTCCAGGAATCAAGATGGGGGGGGGGGCAGGAAATCCTGAATCCTCCAACCAGGATTTCTGGGAATTTTAGGAAAGTTACTGTAATTTTGCAACCCTAGTCTCCACTGTATTTGATATTTGTTTGGATATTTGATCTATTTTAGGGAAGAACACGACTGCAGAGTTGTATGTATTTTATTACAACTACATTCCTCCAGCGATGAACCTTAATTCTCTACCTCTTAGTTAACAGTACGACATAAGCCTCTTTTTGTATTTTTTTTCTTAAAGACTGCTCTTTAGTGGAGCAAATGTGGTTCCATTGTTTAGTGTCTGTACCTAACTTAAATTAATAAAGTGATTTAGATTATTATGTGGTGTGTGTTTCCTTTTGGCTCATTTTAATCTAACCTGACCTGATTTCTTAGTTTGATTTACACCGGGATTCAATCCGATCAGCAGTAGATCCACGTTAAAGCGCGCTTGACATTTTTTTTTAAAGGTCATTTTTGATTGAGCTGACATATGCAGCGTTTTACCATGAATGTGGTCTTGGCAAGTGCGTGGACATTGCCTTTTAAAAGGAGCATAGCCGACAAAGCGTGATCGGATTGAATCCCGGCCTTAGTTGGACTTTGATAGTTAACACCATTCTATCGTCACAGCAAGTCTATGATGCTATTGATAACCAGTGTTGGGGAAAGCTACTCTGAAAAGAGTTTACAAGCTACCAATTACTTCACACAAAGAATTTAAGCTACCCCTAAGAAAAATATAGTTTACTTAACTAAAGTTACTTTGAAAAAGTAGTTAGCTACATCCAAATTACTTCGAAAAATAATCTGTAAATCTGAAATGTCATACACTACAAATTGCAAGACGGATCCCTTTTGGGTCATATGTGTAATTTAGCCTATTACACACAAACAACTGGTTTCAAGTGAGAATTAGGCAGGTCTGATGCCTAAAAATAAAGGAAATGATTGCCTATTTCACCCATATTATTTTATTTTTGGAAAAGAAGTAGTGTAATTCCAGTAGTTAGCTCTACTGCTACATGGCAAAAAAGTAATTAATGTGGCTTGCGAAGCAAGAGTCCCCACTTTAAATCTGCAACATACATCTGACTTATAGTTATTATAAATATTTTATTTTATTTTATTTCACCTTTATTTAACCAGGTAAGCCAGTTGAGAACAAGTTCTCATTTACAACTGCGACCTGCGATTATTATTTGGAACGCTAATCCTCTTACACCGTTTAAGCTAGAAACGTCATTCAAACTTTAAAATGTTTAAACAGGTCTGGATTAAGTTGCTCGTATACAATTTTTTGTTATCTTTTATAATTTGTGACACCATCAATTCCACCATTCCATTCAAATGCAACTTTTGACACAAATCAGCTACTTTGGCCACTTTGCCAACATCTTAAGACAAAAAAGTTAGTATTGTCTTGTCAAATGTTCGAAATAAACACGGTGTCCAGTAACGATTCTCTTTCAAGTTTGTCTTGTTACCTACCTTAATAATGATCAATAAAAAAACAAGTTTGTCATTAAATCATTAATTCTGTATCTCAGGATATTTGTATTTATTAGGGATCCCCATTAGCTGCTGCCAAGGCAGCAGCAACTCTTCCTGGGGTCCAAACATATTAAAACACTTACATTACATATAAAACAAAATATAAAACAGTACATCATATAACATTATTAAACCACTACCTATCTACAATACAAAATGTTTAATACCACCATACAACAATGTCACAACGTGTGTGTATGCATGTGTCTATACTTTTGTGTGCGTCTCTTCACAGTCCCCGTTGTTCCATAAGGTGTATTTTTACCTGTTTTTTAAAATCTGATTCTACTGCTTGCATCAGTTACCTGATGTGGAATAGAGTTACATGTAGTCATGGCTCTATGTAGTACTGTGCGCCTCCCATAGTCTGTTCTGGACTTGGGGACTGTGAAGAGACCTCTGGTGGCATGTCTTGTGGGGTATGCATGGGTGTCCGAGCTGTGTGGCAGTATTCCAAACAGACAGCTCGGTACATTCAGCTTGTCAACACCTCTTACAAAAACAAGCAGTGATGAAGTCAATCTCTCTTCCACTCTAAGCCAGGAGAGACTGACATGCATGTAATTAATGTTAGCTCTCTGTGTACTTTTAAGGGCTGGCCGTGCTGCCCTGTTCTGAGCCAACTGCAATTTTCCCAAGTCTCTCTTTGTGGCACCTGACCACACTTCTGAACAGTAGTCTAGGTGCAACAAAACTAGGGCCTGTAGGACCTGCCTTGTTGATAGTGTTGTTAAGAAGGCAGAGCAGCACTTAATTATGGACATACTTTCTTCTCATCTTAGCTACTGTTGTATCAATATGCTTTAACCATGACAGTTTACAATCCAGGGTTACTCCAAGCAGTTTAGTCTCCTCAACTTACTCAATTTCCACATTATTCATTACGAGATGTAGTTGAGGAATGTGGACTACAGGAAAAAAAAGAGGACTGAGCACGCCCCCATTCTCATCGACGGGGCTGTAGTGGAACAGGTTGAGAGCTTCAAGTTCCTTGGTGTCCACATCACCAACGAACTATCATGGTCCAAACACACCAAGACAGTCGTGAAGAGGGCACGACAAAGCCTATTCCCCCTCAGGAGACTGAAAAGATTTGGCATGGGTCCTCAGATCCTCAAAAAATTCTACAGCTGCACCATCGAGAACATCCTGACTGGTTGCATCACCGCCTGGTATGGCAACTGCTTGGCCTCCGACCGCAAGGCACTACAGAGGGTAGTGCGTACGGCCCAGTACATCACTGGGGCCAAGCTTCCTGCCATCCAGGACCTCTATACCAGGCGGTGTCAGAGGAAGGCCCTCAAAATTGTCAAAGACTCCCGCCACCCTAGTCATAGACTGTTCTCTCTGCTACCGCACGGCAAGCGGTACCGGAGTGCCAAGTCTAGGTCCAAAAAACTTCTCAACAGCTTCTACCCCCAAGCCATAAGACTCCTGAACAGCTAATCATGGCTACCCGGACTATTTGCACTGCCCCCCCACCCCATCCTTTTTACGCTTTTGCTACTCTGTTAATTATTTATGCATAGTCACTTTAACTCTACCCACATGTACATATTACCTCAACTACCTCAACTAGCCGGTGCCCCCGCACATTGACTCTGCAACGGTACCCCCCTGTATATATAGCCTCCCTACTGTCACTTTATTTTACTTCTGCTTTTTTTTTTCTCAACACTTTTTTTGTTGTTGTTTTATTTTTACTTTTTTTGTTAAAAATAAATGCACTGTTGGTTAAGGGCTGTAAGTAAGCATTTCACTGTAATGTCTGCACCTGTTGTATTCGGCGCATGTGACCAATAAAATTTGATTTGATTTGATTTGATTTGAGGTTTAGGGTTTAGTGAATGATTTGACCCAAATACAATGCTTTTAGTTTTGGAAATATTTAGGACTAACTTATTCCTTGCCACCCATTCCGAAACTAACTGCAACTCTTTGTTAAGTGTTGCAGTTATTTCAGTTGCTGTAGTAGCTGATGTGTATAGTGTTGAGTCATCCGCATACATAGACACACTGGCTTTACTCAAAGCCAGTGGCATGTCGTTAGTAAAGATGGAAAACAGTAAGGGGCCTAGACAGCTGCCCTGGGGAATTCCTGATTCTACCTGGATTAAGTTTGATAGGCTTTCATTAAAGAACACCCTCTGTGTTCTGTTAGACAAGTAACTCTTTATCCACATTATAGCAGGGGGTGTAAAGCCATAACACATACGTTTTTCCAGCAGCAGACTATGATTGATAATGTCAAAAGCCGCACTGAAGTCTAACAAAACAGCCCCCACAATCTTTTTATCATCAAATTCTCTCAGCCAATCATCAGTCATTTGTGCTGTGCTTGTTGAATGTCCTTCTCTATAAGCATGCTGAAAGTTTGTTGTCAATTTGTTTACTGTAAAATAGCATTTTATAATTTTTTCCAATAGTTTACTAAGGGTTGGTAACAGGCTAATTGGTCGGCTATTTGAGCCAGTAAAGGCGGTTTTACTATTCTTCGGTAGCAGAATGAATTTTGCGTCCCTCCAAGCCTTGGGGCACACACATTCTAGTAGGCTTAAATTGAAAATATGGCAAATAGGAGTGGCAATATCGTCCGCTATTATCCTCAGTAATTTTCCATCCAAGTTGTCAGACCCCGGTGGCTTGTCATTGTTAATAGACAACAATAATTTGTTCACCTCTCCTCTCCACACTCACTTTACAGAATTCAACATTACAATGCTTGTCTTTCATAATTTGGTCAGATATACTTGGATGTGTAGTGTCAGCAATTGTTGCTGGCATGTCATGCCTAAGTTTGCTAATCTTGCCAATGAAACATTTATTAAAGTAGTTGTCAATTTCAGTTGGTTTTGTGATGAATGAGCCATCTGATTCAAAGAATGATGGAGCTGAGTTTGCCTTTTTGCCCAAAATGTCATTTAAGGGTCTCCAAAGCTTTTTACTATCATTCTTTATGTCATTTATCTTTGTTTCATAGTGTAGTTTCTTCTTCTTTTTATCCACCATATTTGCAGGACATTTGAATGGAAAAACAAACAACACAGCACCACTCTGCATATGACATCATAATGCCAACGACAAGGTGAGTCCTAGCTAAATAATACAACTAGAGTTTCTATTGGACAAGGTCTCCGTTTCATCCCATTTGGTTTCTAGTGAATACAATCAAATACGGTTTGCACTGAAATTGCTATCAGGCGCTAAGTGGCTTGGTAGCCAACGTTAGTAAGTTATCTTACAGCTGGACGGCCTCTCGAGTGGCGCAGCGGTCTAAGGCACTGCATCGCAGTGCTTGAGGCGTCACTACAGACCCGGGTTCGATTCCGGGCTGTGTTGCAGCCGGCCGCGACGGGGAGACCCATGAGGCAGCGCACAATTGGCCCAGTGTCCTCCGGGTTAGGGGGAAGTTTTGCCGGACGGGATGTCCTTGTCACATCGCACTCTAGCGACTCCTTGTGGCGGGCCCGGGCGCATGCACGCTGACTTCAGTCACCAGCTGGACGGTGTTTCCTCCGACACATTGGTGCGGCTGGCTTCCAGTTTAAGCAAGCAGTGCGGCTTGGCAGGGTCGTGTTTCGGAGGACGCATGGCTCTCGACCTTTGCCTCTCCCGAGTCCGTCCAGGAGTTGCTGCGATGGGACAAGACTGTAACTACCAATTGGGGAGGAAAATGGGTAAAAAGTACAATAATAATAAATAAATAATACGTTGTGAAAAAATAGTGTAGTCTATTATTACAGTATTCTAGTAGGAGAGTGGATAAAATTGTAGTAGTCTGAGTGTAGTTATTTCTGATGAAATGTGTGATCTAACTGCCCCACAATCCTAGGTAATAAGGTTAATATAGTAGTATATTAAAGTAATCAGACCAATTATTTAACTTAATTTAACTTTGACTATATGTAACGGCTTTGCTTTAAGTAGCAAAGTAAAAACGTTTTAAACTTCTATTACCATAAAATACTTTAAAAGAGTTCAAGCAAGCCCCACAACTTTACTTATGTAAAGTTACCATCTAGTTCAAATCAAACAAATCAAGCTTTATTTATACAGCACATTTCACACATGGAATGCAACACAATGTGCTTCACAGGAAAAAAGTAGTCAAAACAATGAAAATAAAATATTTACTAGACAACAAACATAACAGGATAAAACACAAAAGAATAACAATAAAAACTGAATGACTAAAAAAGCACCCTGAGGAAAAGCAACGCTAAAAATATGTTTTAAGATCTCTTTTAAATATGTCCACAGTTTCAGCCCCCCTCAGGTTCTCTTGTAGGCTATTCCAGAGGCTGGGGGCATAGTAACTAAAGGCTGCCTCTCCATGCCTCTTGGTCCTGGGCTTCGGGATAGTTAAAAGGCCAGTGCCAGAGGACCTGAGGGACCTACTGGGTACATAACTCAAAATCATGTCTGACATGTATTGGGGTGCACAATCGTGGATTGATTTAAAAACCAATAGAAGAATCTTAAATGCAATTCTAAAACCCACAGGCAGCCAGTGCAGAACCCTTAAAACCGGTGTAATGTGTGCTCTCCGTCTGGTCTTGGTCAGTACCCATGCTGCAGCATTCTGTATGTTTTGCAGTTGACCAATGGCTTTCTTGGGTAGACCAGACAGGAGAGCATTACGGTAGTCAAGCCTGCTTGTAATAAAAGGATGGATGAGTCTCTCTGTATGAGCCTGAGAGAGAAACGGCCGCACCGTGGCAAAGTTCCTCAGGTCACATTCCTAATGTGTGATTCGAAATTGAGTTCAGAATCTAAAATAACACCTCGTTTTTTTACCTGGTGTTTTATCTTTACTGTCTGTGAATTAAAATGTGCGGCCAGATTCTCTCTCTGTGCTTTGGCTCCAACAATAAGTACATCGGTCTTGTCTTGATTTAGCTGGAGGAAGTTGTGAGCCATCCAAGTATTTAAATCACTAATCATTTATCCGTGGAGCGATAATCCTCTGGTGACACAGAAATGTAAAGCTGTGTCTGCGTAGCAGTGAAAATCAATGCTGTGCTTTCTGATAACGCTGCCAAGGGGTAACATATATAAACTGAACATTAGCCGACTACTGAAAACAAGACCTAGATTGGAATTTAGTCCAACTACCACCAAGTTGAACCACATGTAGTTCAGTAATCCCCCAACACTGTCGATATTATGGTGCTTTTCACAAGGTCTGAAAGCATTGTAAATGGAGGAATTGATCTCATCCACCACCGTGTCTGCTTTCAAAATGACTGGTAGATCAGGTCAATGTGTGATTAAACACCATGTAGGATATGTGTGAGTGTGTGCGTGTATTGTCTATATGTTGTAGGAGGATGTGTGTATTGTCAGTAGGTCTCATTGGTCTCACTCTGTTTCCATTACATCATTCAGATGTTACTACAGGAGCAGGAAGAAGATCTCCAACTGTGTCACTCAGCCCCCCCCCCCCCCACCCCCCTCCTATTCCTCCCCACCCCCCTCCTATTCCTCCCCACCCCCCTCCTATTCCTCCCCACCCCCCTCCTATTCCTCCTCTCCCCTCCCATTCCTCCCCTCCCCTCCCCTCCTATCTCTCCCCTCTCCCCTCCCATTCCTCCCCTCTCCCCTCCCATTCCTCCCCTCCCCTCTCCCCTCCCATTCCTCCCCTCTCCCCTCCCATTCCTCCCCTCCCCTCCTATCCCTCCCCTCTCCCCTCCCATTCCTCCCCTCCCCTCCCCTCCCCTCCTATCCCTCCCCTCTCCCCTCCCATTCCTCCCCTCCCCTCCCCTCCTATCCCTCCCCTCTCCCCTCCCATTCCTCCCCCCTCCCCTCCTATTCCTCCCCTCTCCCCTCCCATTCCTCCCCTCCCCTCCTATTCCTCCCCTCTCCCCTCCTATTCCTCCCCTCTCCCCTCCCATTCCTCCCCTCCTCTCCCCTCCTATCCCTCCCCTCTCCCCTCCCATTCCTCCCCTCTCCCCTCCTATTCCTCCCCTCCCCTCCCATTCCTCCCCTCTCCCCTCCTATCCCTCCCCTCTCCCCTCCCATTCCTCCCCTCCCCTCCTATTCCTCCCCCCTCCCCTCCTATTCCTCCCCTCCCCTCCCATTCCTCCCCTCTCCCCTCCCATTCCTCCCCTCCTCTCCCCTCCCATTCCTCCCCTCTACCCTCCCATTCCTCCCCTCTCCCCTCCTATCCCTCCCCTCCCCTCCCATTCCTCCCCTCTCCCCTCCTATCCCTCCCCTCTCCCCTCCCATTCCTCACCTCCTCTCCCCTCCTATCCCTCCCCTCTCCCCTCCCATTCCTCACCTCCTCTCCCCTCCTATCCCTCCCCTCTCCCCTCCCATTCCTCCCCTCTCCCCTCCTATTCCTCCCCTCTCCCCTCCCATTCCTCCCCTCCCCTCCTATTCCTCCCCCCTCCCCTCCTATTCCTCCCCTCCCCTCCCATTCCTCCCCTCTCCCCTCCCATTCCTCCCCTCCTCTCCCCTCCTATCCCTCCCCTCTCCCCTCCCATTCCTCCCCTCTCCCCTCCTATTCCTCCCCTCCCCTCCCATTCCTCTCCCCTCCCCTCCCATTCCTCCCCTCTACCCTCCCATTCCTCCCCTCTCCCCTCCTATTCCTCCCCTCTCCCCTCCCATTCCTCCCCTCCCCTCCTATTCCTCCCCCCTCCCCTCCTATTCCTCCCCTCCCCTCCCATTCCTCCCCTCTCCCCTCCCATTCCTCCCCTCCTCTCCCCTCCTATTCCTCCCCTCTCCCCTCCCATTCCTCCCCTCCCCTCCTATTCCTCCCCCCTCCCCTCCTATTCCTCCCCTCCCCTCCCATTCCTCCCCTCTCCCCTCCCATTCCTCCCCTCCCCTCCCCTCCTATCCCTCCCCTCTCCCCTCCTATTCCTCCCCTCCCCTCCTATTCCTCCCCCCTCCCCTCCTATTCCTCCCCTCCCCTCCCATTCCTCCCCTCTCCCCTCCCATTCCTCCCCTCCTCTCCCCTCCTATCCCTCCCCTCTCCCCTCCCATTCCTACCCTCTCCCCTCCTATTCCTCCCCTCTCCCCTCCCATTCCTCCCCTCTCCCCTCCCATTCCTCCCCTCCCCTCCTATCCCTCCCCTCTCCCCTCCCATTCCTCCCCTCTCCCCTCCTATTCCTCCCCTCCCCTCCCATTCCTCTCCCCTCCCCTCCCATTCCTCCCCTCTACCCTCCCATTCCTCCCCTCTCCCCTCCCATTCCTCCCCTCTCCCCTCCTATTCCTCCCCTCCCCTCCCATTCCTCTCCCCTCCCCTCCCATTCCTCCCCTCCCCTCCTATCCCTCCCCTCTCCCCTCCCATTCCTCCCCTCCCCTCCTATTCCTCCCCCCTCCCCTCCTATTCCTCCCCTCCCCTCCCATTCCTCCCCTCTCCCCTCCCATTCCTCCCCTCCCCTCCCCTCCTATCCCTCCCCTCTCCCCTCCCATTCCTCCCCTCCCCTCCTATCCCTCCCCTCTCCCCTCCCATTCCCCCCCTCCCCTTCCCTCCTATCCCTCCCCTCCCCTCCTATTCCTCCCCTCCCCTCCCATTCCTCCCCCCTCCCCTCCCCTCCTATCCCTCCCCTCTCCCCTCCTATCCCTCCCCCCTCCCCTCCTATTCCTCCCCTCCCCTCCCATTCCTCCCCTCCCCCCTCCCCTCCTATCCCTCCCCTCTCCCCTCCTATCCCTCCCCTCTCCCCTCCTATCCCTCCCCTCTCCCCTCCTATCCCTCCCCCCTCCCCTCCTATCCCTCCCCTCTCCCCTCCTATCCCTCCCCCCTCCCCTCCTATTCCTCCCCTCCCCTCCCATTCCTCCCCTCCCCGCTCCCCTCCCCTCCTATCCCTCCCCTCTCCCCTCCTATTCCTCCCCTCCCCTCCCATTCCTCCCCTCCCCTCCCATTCCTCCCCTCTCCCCTCCCATTCCTCCCCCCTCCTCTCCCCTCCTATCCCTCCCCTCTCCCCTCCCATTCCCCCGCTCCCCTCCCCTCCTATCCCTCCCCTCCCCTCCTATTCCTCCCCTCCCCTCCCATTCCTCCCCTCCCCCCTCCCCTCCCCTCCTATCCCTCCCCTCTCCCCTCCTATTCCTCCCCTCCCCTCCCATTCCTCCCCTCCCCTCCCATTCCTCCCCTCTCCCCTCCCATTCCTCCCCCCTCCTCTCCCCTCCTATCCCCCCCCTCTCCCCTCCCATTCCCCCCCTCCCCTCCCCTCCTATCCCTCCCCTCCCCTCCTATTCCTCCCCTCCCCTCCCATTCCTCCCCTCCCCCCTCCCCTCCCCTCCTATCCCTCCCCTCTCCCCTCCTATTCCTCCCCTCCCCTCCCATTCCTCCCCTCCCCTCCCATTCCTCCCCTATCCCCTCCCATTCCTCCCCCCTCCCCTCCCATTCCTCCCCTCCCCTCCTATTCCTCCCCCCTCCCCTCCTATTCCTCCCCTCCCCTCCCATTCCTCCCCTCTCCCCTCCCATTCCTCCCCTCCTCTCCCCTCCCATTCCTCCCCTCTACCCTCCCATTCCTCCCCTCTCCCCTCCTATCCCTCCCCTCCCCTCCCATTCCTCCCCTCTCCCCTCCTATCCCTCCCCTCTCCCCTCCCATTCCTCACCTCCTCTCCCCTCCTATCCCTCCCCTCTCCCCTCCCATTCCTCACCTCCTCTCCCCTCCTATCCCTCCCCTCTCCCCTCCCATTCCTCCCCTCTCCCCTCCTATTCCTCCCCTCTCCCCTCCCATTCCTCCCCTCCCCTCCTATTCCTCCCCCCTCCCCTCCTATTCCTCCCCTCCCCTCCCATTCCTCCCCTCTCCCCTCCCATTCCTCCCCTCCTCTCCCCTCCTATCCCTCCCCTCTCCCCTCCCATTCCTCCCCTCTCCCCTCCTATTCCTCCCCTCCCCTCCCATTCCTCTCCCCTCCCCTCCCATTCCTCCCCTCTACCCTCCCATTCCTCCCCTCTCCCCTCCTATTCCTCCCCTCTCCCCTCCCATTCCTCCCCTCCCCTCCTATTCCTCCCCCCTCCCCTCCTATTCCTCCCCTCCCCTCCCATTCCTCCCCTCTCCCCTCCCATTCCTCCCCTCCTATTCCTCCCCTCTCCCCTCCCATTCCTCCCCTCCCCTCCTATTCCTCCCCCCTCCCCTCCTATTCCTCCCCTCCCCTCCCATTCCTCCCCTCCCCTCCCCTCCTATCCCTCCCCTCTCCCCTCCCATTTCTCCCCTCCCCTTCCCTCCTATCCCTCCCCTCTCCCCTCCTATTCCTCCCCTCCCCTCCTATTCCTCCCCCCTCCCCTCCTATTCCTCCCCTCCCCTCCCATTCCTCCCCTCTCCCCTCCCATTCCTCCCCTCCTCTCCCCTCCCATTCCTCCCCTCTCCCCTCCTATTCCTCCCCTCTCCCCTCCCATTCCTCCCCTCTCCCCTCCCATTCCTCCCCTCCCCTCCTATCCCTCCCCTCTCCCCTCCCATTCCTCCCCTCTCCCCTCCTATTCCTCCCCTCCCCTCCCATTCCTCTCCCCTCCCCTCCCATTCCTCCCCTCTACCCTCCCATTCCTCCCCTCTCCCCTCCCATTCCTCCCCTCTCCCCTCCTATTCCTCCCCTCCCCTCCCATTCCTCTCCCCTCCCCTCCCATTCCTCCCCTCCCCTCCTATCCCTCCCCTCTCCCCTCCTATTCCTCCCCTCTCCCCTCCCATTCCTCCCCTCCTATTCCTCCCCTCTCCCCTCCTATCCCTCCCCTCTCCCCTCCCATTCCTCCCCTCCCCTCCCCTCCTATCCCTCCCCTCTCCCCTCCCATTCCTCCCCTCCCCTCCCCTCCTATCCCTCCCCTCTCCCCTCCCATTCCCCCCCTCCCCTCCCCTCCTATCCCTCCCCTCCCCTCCTATTCCTCCCCTCCCCTCCCATTCCTCCCCCCTCCCCTCCCCTCCTATCCCTCCCCTCTCCCCTCCTATCCCTCCCCCCTCCCCTCCTATTCCTCCCCTCCCCTCCCATTCCTCCCCTCCCCCCTCCCCTCCCCTCCTATCCCTCCCCTCTCCCCTCCTATCCCTCCCCTCTCCCCTCCTATCCCTCCCCCCTCCCCTCCTATCCCTCCCCTCTCCCCTCCTATCCCTCCCCCCTCCCCTCCTATTCCCCCTCTCCCCTCCCATTCCTCCCCCCTCCCCTCCCCTCCTATCCCTCCCCTCTCCCCTCCTATTCCTCCCCTCCCCTCCCATTCCTCCCCTCCCCTCCCCTCCCATTCCTCCCCTCTCCCCTCCCATTCCTCCCCCCTCCTCTCCCCTCCTATCCCTCCCCTCTCCCCTCCCATTCCCCCCCTCCCCTCCCCTCCTATCCCTCCCCTCCCCTCCTATTCCTCCCCTCCCCTCCCATTCCTCCCCCCTCCCCTCCCCTCCTATCCCTCCCCTCTCCCCTCCTATTCCTCCTATCCCTCCCCTCCCATTCCTCCCCTCCCCCCTCCCCTCCCCTCCTATCCCTCCCCTCTCCCCTCCTATCCCTCCCCTCTCCCCTCCTATCCCTCCCCCCTCCTATCCCTCCCCTCTCCCCTCCTATTCCTCCCCCCTCCCCTCCTATTCCTCCCCTCCCCTCCCATTCCTCCCCTCCCCCCTCCCCTCCCCTCCTATCCCTCCCCTCTCCCCTCTCCCCTCCTATTCCTCCCCTCCCCTCCCATTCCTCCCCTCCCCTCCCATTCCTCCCCTCTCCCCTCCCATTCCTCCCCCCTCCCCTCCCCTCCCATTCCTCCCCTCCCCCTCCCCTCCCCTCCTATCCCTCCCCTCTCCCCTCCTATTCCTCCCTTCCCCTCCCATTCCTCCCCTCCCATTCCTCCCCTCTCCCCTCCCATTCCTCCCCCCTCCCCTCCCCTCCTATTCCTCCCCTCCCCTCCCATTCCTCCCCTCCCCCCTCCCCTCCCCTCCTATCCCTCCCTCTCCCCTCCCATTCCTCCCCTCCCCTCCCATTCCTCCCCTCTCACCTCCCATTCCTCCCCTCCCCTCCCATTCCTCCCCTCTACCCTCCCATTCCTCCCCCCTCCCCTCCCCTCCTATTCCTCCCCTCTCCCCTCCCATTCCTCCCCCCTCCCCTCCCCTCCTATTCCTCCCCTCTTCCCTCCATAAGGCCGTTGCTTTCATGGATGTCATTGTCCTCCCATATTGTTCCACAGCGCGTGACTCATACACATAGATATGGGTGTTGGCTCCAGGAGCCATGATCTTCTGTTCTGTCTTTGTCACAGTAACCTCCCACCCCCCATACAGTACATGTGACTGTACAAGACAATCAAGTCCAACTCCTGGGTGAATCAGAGTAACTGATCTGATCAGAGCCATATCATTTTGTAGTGTCATGTAAATGCATCATGATGCAGAAACCTCAAAACCGCCCAACCATGAATGCAGTAAAGGAGTCAATGGAACACAGACCGTTCCGTTGACCAGATTGGCGCACATTTAACAAATCTGATCTAACAAAATGGATATTGGTCAAATCTGTCGTGATTGTATTGTAACAGGGCCACAATGTGGTTACTAAAGTCAGATTTGGATATACCGCATTTGGCTGTTTTCGCTGCATAACATTTAGAAGTCCCTTTTCAGGTTTAGAAGACGTGACTGCTAAATGCTAACTCCCGTTCGTATAAGCTGGTTAGCATAGCTAGCATACAGAAATCGGTGGTGGTAGTCAAAGTCGTTTTTTTAACTGTAATGCAGTTGATTGGTGATGATGACATGAACATGTGCTGGGGTTGACATTCATACAAGCATTATAGTCAGATTTTTACCTCAACATAGTGTGAAATAAACAATAGCCTAACACTCATTGTTCAGAGAAAATGCTTTCTGAAAGCAAGAAAGAGAAGTAATGCTATTCTCTCTCTCTCTCTCTCTCTCTCTCTCCCTTTTTCTCTCTCTCTCTCTCTCTCTCTCTCTCTCTCTCTCTCTCTCTCTCTCTCTCCCCAAAGCTTATGAATTGTCAGTCTTGTGAAAAGCCTTATAAAAGGCTGTTTATTATTCAGAATTAGATACGTAAGCAAACACCCAACTATTATCAAATCTGATGAATTATGCTATATTTATCATGGTTTTATACAACGGGTGGTTTGGAATTCCCATTGTTAGAGTCTATCCTACCCATTATATAGTAGACAACATACACATCGCCACATCAAAGATTTTTATAACTTAACCAAGATAGACCACAGCTTGTTGTTTCCAATGGGAACAAATGAGTTATAGTGGGCAGAACAAGCAAGGAGGTGGGGGCAGAGCCAAGCATGCGCTAGCGATATCCCATTGGCGCGTTCTAGTGTACATCTGCATATTTCCGTTAGGGAACGCCTACTCTGTGAAGTGCGCGTGTGTAATAACTCAATTCGCCTTTACACTCCTTCTAAACAGCCCGATTTTTTAACAACTTTTGCAAAGGGTAAAGTCTACAAAACTTAGTCCACTCTGTTCATAACAGATTATAGTTTTGGGAACAGAAAACTGTATTGAGATCAACTGTTTAATCGATTAGAAAATGTGCAGAATGTTGGCCAAAATCCATCTCGTTCCATCTTCCCCCCCACCTGCCCGCCAGTGAGCTTCCTCTCACTACCATATTTGGTAGTGAGTGGAAACGCCAACCGGATGCTTCACATTTATACATCCAGTGAAATACTTGATCTCCACTGTAAAAAGCATCTAGACATTACCTCCGACATTTGCAACATTGGTTGCAATATTGACATTCGATCTCCACTTGGTCCCATAATAATGAAGATGTTGGGAGTCTGGACGAGACAAACAGGCAGCTTTTCTCAGCCAGTCTAAATCATGAATCAGCATCAGTTTTATGAACATATAAAAAATCTCAATAGAAAAACTGGTAAAACGAAATGCAGCTAGTTTGCTCTAGTTCCAGCTTCAATCTGAAGTGATTGTGTTAGCTGTGTCGTTGACTAGCTAGCAATGGGGGGGAAGAGCCTCAATCGCAACCATTTTTGTTTTCCATAGCAACCTGCAAAGTTCTGGAACTATCAATGAGCATTTGGGTGGTCTTGCTTTACATGGCAGTAAACGACCGGAGAACGCCTAAAATTGCACTTGTCAACTAGTGTTAGTGAATGTAGCATCATGTTTGGTTAAAAAAATGGATGGTTTGGAAAGGAATCTTGCTTTTTAATGCTGGTAATTTGTGTTCTTACTACTACACAAACAGTAATAAATGACACTTGAGATAACGTTGACACTACATTACTTTATCATTAAAACTCAAGTTCAAGCACAGTGCAGTACTCAATTACTATCAATGCTCTAGGTTCTAGTGTTACAACATAAAGTATAATTTTTTTGTGTGTGTCATTTAGCAGACGCTCTTATCCAGAGCGACTTACAGGAGCAATTAGGGATAAGTGCCTTGCTCAAGGGCACATCGACAGATTTTTCACCTAGTCGGCTCGGGGATTAGAACCAGCGACCTTTCGGTTACTGGCACAACGCTCTTAACCACTAAGCTACCTGCCGCCCCACTATACAGTAGTGCCTAGGATAAATGCTGTATAATATTATCACATTATTTCATACATAACAGTAACCCGTTGACTTTGCCTCGTGGCTATGACCACGTCACAGCCATGATAAAAATGTCATAACACATGGACTTGTGTATTATTGCTTAATTAAATAATTGGGGCAAACACACACACACACATGGCTCCTTGATCACGTAACCCGACTTGTGTTATTTTTTGGGGAAATTGAAATTTGCTGTCGTAAATGTTAGCAACACCTCCGCCTTTGCGGGATGCGCGGGGGATATGGTCACTAGTGGAACCAGGAGGAGAGGGCGGACTCATTTAACACAGTAAATTCAGCAGGCCATGTTTCAGTCAGGCAAATCACATCAACGTTATGATCCATCACTCCTCAGCAGGCCAGGCTTGGTCCTGTAGCACCCCTCCAGCTAGGATGGAGTCCATCACTCCTCAGCAGGCCAGGCTTGGTCCTGTAGCACCCCTCCAGCTAGGATGGAGTCCGTCACTCCTCAGCAGGCCAGGCTTGGTCCTGTAACACCCCTCCAGCTAGGATGGAGTCCATCACTCCTCAGCAGGCCAGGCTTGGTCCTGTAGCACCCCTCCAACTAGGATGGAGTCCGTCACTCCTCAGCAGGCCAGGCTTGGTCCTGTAGCACCCCTCCAGCTAGGATGGAGTCCGTCACTCCTCAGCAGGCCAGGCTTGGTCCTGTAGCACCCCTCCAGCTAGGATGGAGTCCGTCACTCCTCAGCAGGCCAGGCTTGGTCCTGTAGCACCCCTCCAGCTAGGATGGAGTCCGTCACTCCTCAGCAGGCCAGGCTTGGTCCTGTAGCACCCCTCCAGCTAGGATGGAGTCCGTCACTCCTCAGCAGGCCAGGCTTGGTCCTGTAGCACCCCTCCAGCTAGGATGGAGAACCGTCACTCCTCAGCAGGCCAGGCTTGGTCCTGTAGCACCCCTCCAGCTAGGATGGAGTCCATCACTCCTCAGCAGGCCAGGCTTGGTCCTGTAACACCCCTCCAGCTAGGATGGAGTCCGTCACTCCTCAGCAGGCCAGGCTTGGTCCTGTAGCACCCCTCCAGTTAGGATGGAGTCCATCACTCCTCAGCAGGCCAGGCTTGGTCCTGTAACACCCCTCCAGCTAGGATGGAGTCTGTCATTCCTCAGCAGGCCAGGCTTGGTCCTGTAACACCCCTCCAGATAGGATGGAGTCCATCACTCCTCAGCAGGCCAGGCTTGGTCCTGTAACATCCCTCCAGCTAGGATGGAGTCCGTCACTCCTCAGCAGGCCAGGCTTGGTCCTGTAGCACCCCTCCAGCTAGGATGGAGTCCGTCACTTCTCAGCAGGCCAGGCTTGGTCCTGTTTGTGGTGGAGTCCCAGAAAGAAGGCCAGTTCTACAAATTAAATCTTTTGGGAGGGGCAGAAAACAGTTTTCAACCAGTGATTGAGTTGTGCGAGTCTGCTGTAGAGCTCAGGACTTCCCCTAACTGAGAGGGGGCCAGAGACAATTACTCAATGGCAACACATATTTTTAGCTAAGTTACACGCTGAAGTTATGTTGTGCTTGGCGACGTCTGACTGTTTCATCCTAACATCGTTGGTGCCGACGTGGACGTGGTCCTCTGTAGCTCAGCTGGTAGAGCACGGCGCTTGTAACGCCAGGGTAGTGGGTTCGATCCCCGGGACCACCCATACACAAAAATCTATGCACGCATGACTCTAAGTCGCTTTGGATAAAAGCGTCTGCTAAATGGCACATATATATATATGTATAACAATTTCCCTATTTCCCTACACTCGCTAGTTTTAGCCTCAGCCAGCACCATCTTCAGATCAGCCTTTACGTCGGTAGCCCTTCCCCCCTGGTAAACAGTGTATGATCGCTGGATGATTCTTTTAGTCTAATATTGCGGGTAATGGAGTCGCCAACGACTAGGGTTTATATTTGAGATTCTTCAAATAGCCACCCTTTGCTTTGATGACAGCTTTGCACACTCTTTGGCATTCTCTCAACCAGCTTCATGAGGTAGTCACCTGGAATGCATTTCAATTAAGAGGTGTGCCTTCTTAAAAGTTAGTTTGTGGAATTTCTTTCCTTCTTAATGCGTTTGAGCCAATCAGTTGTGTTGTGACAAGGTAGGGGAGGGGTATACAGAAGATTGCCCTATTTGATAAAAGACCAAGTCCATATTATGGCAAGAACAGCTCAAGTAAGCAAAGAGAAATGACAGTCCATCATTACTTTAAGACATGAAGGTCAGTCAATACGGAACATTTCAAGAACTTTGAACGTTTCTTTAAGTGCAAAAACCATCAAGCGCTATGATGAAACTGGCTCTCTTGAGGACCGCCACAGGAAAGGAAGAACCAGAGTTACCTCTGCTGCAGAGGATAAGTTCATTAGAGTTACCAGCCCAAATAAATGCTTCACAGAGTTCAAGTAACAGACACATCTCAACATCAACTGTTCAGAGGAGACTGTGTGAATCAGGCCTTCATGGTCAAATTGCTGCAAAGAAACCACTACTAAAGGACACCAATAAGAAGAAGAGACTTGCTTGGGCCAAGAAACATGAGCAATGGACATTAGACCAGTGGAAATTTGTCCTTTGGTCTGGGGTCCAAATTTGAGATTTTTGGTTCCAACCGCCGTGTCTTTGTGAGTGAACGGATGATCTCTGTATGTGTATTTCCCACCGTAAAGCATGGAGGAGGAGTAGTTATGGTGTGGGGGTGCTTTGCTGGTGATACTGTCTGTGATTTATCTAGAATTCAAGGCACACTTAACCACCATGGCTACCACAGCATTCTGCGGCGATATGCCATCAAATCTGATTTGGGCTTAGTGGGACTATCATTTGTTTTACAACAGACAAATGACCCAACACACCTCCAGGCAGTGTAAGGGCTATTTTACCAAGAAGGAGAGCGATGGAGTGCTGCATCAGATGACCTGGCCTCCACAATCCCCCGACCTCAACCAAATTGAGATGGTTTAGGATGAGTCGGATGGCAGAGTGAAGGAAAAGCAGCCAAAAAGAGACAGAGATATCGTGGACATAGGTCGGGGTGCCTTGTAAGGATCCGACGGCGAGCGAGTAAACTGCCGCTTCCATCAATCCTATTAGCCAATGTTTAATCATTTGAGAATAAATTAGATGACCTAATATTACGGTTATCCTACCAACGGGACATTAAAAACTGTAATATCTTATGTTTCACCGAGTCGTGGCTGAACGACGACATGGATAACATACAGCTGGTGGAATATACGCTACATCGGCAGGATAGAACGGCTGACTCCGGTAAGACAAGGGGTGGCGGTCTGTGTATATTTGTAAACAACAGCTGGTAAATAAAATCTAATAGGCTTTGATCGCCTGAGGTAGAGCATCTCATGTTAGGCTGTAGACCACGCTATTTACCAAGAGAGTTTTCATTTATATTTTCCGTAGCTGTCTATTTACCACCACAAACCGATGCTGGCACTAAGATTGCACTCAATGAGCTGTATAAGGCCATAAGTAAACAGGAAAACACTCATCCAGAGGCAGCACTCCTAGTGGCCGGGGACTTTAATGCAGGGAAATTTACAGTTGAAGTCGGAAGTTTGCATACACCTTAGCCAAATACATTTCAACTCAATTTTTCACAATTCCTGACATTTAATCCTTGTAAAAATTCCCTGTCTTAGGTCAGTTAGGATCACCACATTATTTTAAGAATGTGAAATGTCAGAATAATAGTAGAGAGAATGATTTATTTCAGCTTTTATTTATTTCATCACATTCCCAGTGGGTCATAAGTTTACATACACTCAATTAGTATTTGGTAGCATTGCCTTTAAATTGTTTAACTTGGGTCAAACGTTTCGGGTAGCCTTCCACAAGCTTCACACAATAAGTTGGGTGAATTCTGCCTACAAATTTTCTATAGGATTGAGGTCAGGGCTTTGTGATGGCCACTCCAATACCTTGACTTTGTTGTCCTTAAGCCATTTTGCCACAACTTTGGAAGTATGCTTGGGGTCATTGTCCATTTGGAAGACCCATTTGCGACCAAGCTTTAACTTCCTGACTGATGTCTTGAGATGTTGCTTCAATATATCCACATAATTTTCCTTCCTCATGATGCCATCTATTTTGTGAAGTGCACCAGTCCCTCCTGCGGCAAAGCACCCCCACAGCATGATGCTGCCACCCCCGTGCTTCACGGTTGGGATGGTGTTCTTCAGCTTGCAAGCCTTCCCTTTTTTCCTTCAAACATAACGATGGTCATTATGGCCAAACAGTTCTATTTTTGTTTCATCAGACCAGAGGACATTTCTCCAAAAAGTTGCAAACCGTAGTCTGGCTTTTTTATGGCGGTTCTGGAGCAGTGGCTTCTTCCTTGCTGAGCGGCCTTTCAGGTTATGTCGATATAGGACTCGTTTTACTGTGGATATAGATAATTTTGTACCCGTTTCCTCCAACATCTTCACAAGGTCCTTTGCTGTTGTTCTGGGATTGATTTGCACTTCTCGCACCAAAATACGTTCATCTCTAGGAGAAAGAACGCGTCTCCTTCCTTAGCGGTATGACGGCTGCGTGGTCCCATGGTGTTTATACTTGCGTACTGTTGTTTGTACAGATGAACGTGGTACCTTCAGGCGTTTGGAAATTGCTCCCAAGAATGAACCAGACTTGTGGAGGTCTACAATTGTTTTTCTGAGGTATTGGCTGATTTCTTTTGATTTTCCCATGATGTCAAGCAAAGAGGCACTGAGTTTGAATGTAGGCCTTGAAATACATCCACAGGTACACCTCCAATTGACTCAAATTATGTCAATTAGCATATCAGAAGCTTCCAAAGCTATGACATCATTTTCTGGAATTTTCCAAGCTGTTTAAAGGCACAGTCAACTTAGTGTATGTAAATTTCTGAACCACTGGAATTGTGATACAGTGAATTATAAGTGAAATAATCTGTCTGTAAACAATTGTTGGAAAAATTACTTGTGTCATGCACAAAGTAGATGGTTGAAAAACGAGTTTTAATGACTCCAACCTAAGTGTATGTAAACTTCCAACTTCAACTGTAAATCCATTTCTACACTACATCGGCAGGATAGAACGGCTGACTCCGGTAAGACAAGGGGTGGCGGTCTGTGTATATTTGTAAACAACAGCTGGTGCACAAAATCAAATACTAAGGAAGTCTCAAGGTTTTGCTCGCCTGAGGTAGAGTACCTTATGATAAGCTGTAGACCACACTATTTACCAAGAGACTTTTCATCTATATTTTTCAGAGCTGTCTATTTACCACTACAAACCAATGTTGGCATTAAGATTGCACTCAATGAGCTGTATAAGGCCATAACTAAACAGGAAAACGCTCATCCAGAGGCAGCGCTCCTAGTAGCCGGGGACTTTAATGCAGGGAAACTTAAATCCGTTCTACCTAATTTCTACCAGCATGTTAAATGTGCAACCAGAGGAAAAAAAACTCTAGACCACCTATACTCCACAAACAGAGACGCATACAAAGCTCTCCCTCGCCCTCCATTTGGCAAATCTGACCATAACTCTATCCTCCTGATTCCTGCTTATAAGCAAAAACTAAAGCAGGAAGCACTAGTGACTCGGTTAATAAGGAAGTGATCAGATGACGCAGATGCTAGGCTACAGGACTATTTTGCTAGCACAGACCGGAATATGTTCCAGGACTCTTCCGATAGCATTGAGGAGTACACTACATCAGTCACTGGCTTCATCAATAAGTGCATCGATGACGTCATCCCCACAGTGACGGTACGTACATACCCCAACCAGAAGCCATGGACTACAGGCAACATCCGCACTGAGCTAAAGGGTAGAGCTGCCAATTTCAAGGAGCGGGACTCTAACCCGGACACTTATAAGAAATCCCGCTATGCCCTCCGACGAACCATCAAACAGGCAAAGAGTCAATACAAGACTAAGATTGAATCGTACTACACTGGCTCTGACGCTCGTCGGATGTGGCAGGGCTTGAAAACTATTACAGACTACAAAGGGAAGCACAGCCGCGAGCTGCCCAGTGACACAAGCCTACCAGACGAGCTAACTCACTTCTATGCTCGCTTCGAGGCAAGCAACACTGAAGCATGCATGAGAGCATCAGCTGTTCCGGATGACTATGTGATCACGCTCTCCGTAGCCGATGTGAGTAAGACTTTTAAGCAGGTCAACATTCACAAGGCTGCAGGGACAGACAAATTACCAGGACGTGTACTCCGAGCATGTGCTGACCAACTGGCAAGTGTCTTCACTGACATTTTCAACATGTCCCTGACTGAGTCTGTAATACCAACATGTTTCAAACAGACCACCATAGTCCCTGTGCCAAAGAACACTAAGATAACCTGCCTAAATGACTACCGACCCGTAGCACTCATGTCTGTAGCCATGAAGTGCTTTGAAAGACTGGTCATGGCTCACATCAACACCATTATCCCAGAAACCCTAGACCCACTCCAATTTGCATACCGCCCCAACAGATCCACAGATGATGCAATCTCTATTGCACTCCACACTGCCCTTTCCCACCTGGACAAGAGGAACACCAACGTGAGAATGCTATTCATTGACTACGCCTCAGCGTTCAAAACCATAGTGCCCTCAAAGCTTATCACTAAGCTAAGGACCCTGGGACTAAACACCTCCCTCTGCAACTGGATACTGGACTTCCTGACGGGCCGCCCCCAGGTGGTAAGGGTAGGTAACAACACATCGGCCACGCTGATCCTCAACACGGGGGGCCCTCAGGGGTGCATGGTCAGTCCCCTCCTGTACTCCCTGTTCACCCATGACTGCATGGCCAGGCACGACTCCAACACCATCATTCAATTTGCCGACGACACAACAGTGGTAGGCCTGATCACCGACAACGATGAGACAGCCTATAGGGAGGAGGTCAGAGACCTGGCCGTGTGGTGCCAGGATAACAACCTCTCCCTCAACGTGATCAAGACAAAGGAGATTATTGTGGACTACAGGAAAAAAAAGAGGACTGAGCACGCCCCCATTCTCATCGACGGGGCTGTAGTGGAACAGGTTGAGAGCTTCAAGGTCCTTGGTGTCCACATCACCAACAAACTATCATGGTCCAAGCACACCAAGACATTCGTGAAGAAGGCACGACAAAGTCCATTTCCTCTCAGGAGACTGAAAAGATTTGGCATGGGTCCTCAGATCCTCAAAAACTTCTACAGCTGCACCATCGAGAGCATCCTGACTGGTTGCATTACTGCCTGGTATGGCAACTGCTCGGCCTCTGACCGCAAGGCACTACAGAGGGTAGTGCGTACGGCCCAGTACATCACTGGGGCCAAGCTTCCTGCCATCCAGCACCTCTATAACAGGTGGTGTCAGAGGAAGGCCCTAAAAATTGTCAAAGACTCCAGCCACCCATAGACTGTTCTCTCTGCTACCGCACGGCAAGAGGTACCGGAGCGCCAAGTCTAGAACCAAAAGGCTTCTTAACAGCTTCTACCCCCAAGCCATAAGACTCCTGAACAGCTAATCATGGCTACCCAGACTATTTGCACTGCCCCCCCCCACCCCCCCCACCCCCTCTTTTACGCTGCTGCTACTCTGTTTATTATCTATGCATAGTCACTTTAACTCTACCCACATGTACATATTACCTAAATTACCTGAACTAGCCACTCTGTACCGGTACCCCCTGTATATAGCCTCCCTACTGTTATTTCACATTGACCCTGTACCGGTACCCCCCTGTATATAGCCTCCCTACTGTTATTTTATTTTACTGCTGCTCTTTAATTATTTGCTATTTTTTATTTTTTACTTTTTATATTTTTCTTAAAAACTGCATTGTTGGTTAAGGGCTTGTAAGTAAGCATTTAACTGTTGTATTCGGCGCATGTGGTAAATACAATTTGATTTGATTTGATTTCGGGGGGAAATTCGGGAAAATGTTTGCCTTTTATAAACCCATTTCATGCAATTCTACATCACTTTCCATGACTTCAGACTTTGGCAGAATCTTTTTTAATACTGCACAAATGATCGAAATTACAGACTACTTTAACACTGACAAGCCGAGATCAATAAAACGACCTTGAATCCATCAATAGCTTAGGCCTAGGTGTGTGGAGACGCATATTGTAGGCCTAAACATGCTTTCCAGTTTCACTGACTCACCCAATGATGCGCAGCTCACTCGCTGGTGATGGCGGATGCGTTCCTGCCAAAAGCCTATCTCTGGGGCTTGTTTTACTTTGTAAACCAATATTTGGAAGTTGATCAAATATTTTATTAGCCTATAGCAGACAGATTATGGTCTTCTCTTTTCAGCAGGAGCCATTTGGTTTCCAACCTGTTTTCCCGCGATTGTATTAGAAATATTGTGAAAGGCCTGTTTTGTCTGCATGCTGTTCCACTGAGGCTAGGCCTTGTTTTTGGGCTACACACAATCCACAGCTAGGTAATAAAAAAAAATAAGCTATTGAAAATCTCTTTGGCTAAATGATGGCTATTTCCTGGTGTAGGTCGCTATTCTGATTTATTTAATTTATTTCTGAACAGACAGCAGTAATCTATAACTTTGGCAAATGTATTTGAATGCTATCAGGCGTGCTGCAGCTCCTCCAGAAAACCCTTGGGCGG
>NW_028159341.1:35000-106999 GCF_964263955.1 Coregonus lavaretus | reverse complement strand
GATCATAGAAAGTCAGTCTCATTCTAGTTCTGTGAGAGATACAGGCGGTACTCACACAGCAATGGCTAAGCACTGGTCTCAAACATAGGTTACAATGTTACGCAAACCATGAACCTGGGCGGAACCAACTCGTAGAATATCAGGCCCGGGCTGAAAATCGATTTTTTCACATGATGTTTTTTTTTTTGGGGGGGGAGGGGGCAATTAACGAAGAGGCAACTCGAATGAACTTTGATTAGCGCTCCACACCCAGCTAGCTACCGCAGCACTCCACACCCAGATAGCTACTGCAGCACTCCACACCCAGCTAGCTACTGCAGCACTCCACACCCAGCTAGCTACCGCAGCACTCCACACCCAGATAGCTACTGCAGCACTCCACACCCAGATAGCTACCGCAGCACTCCACACCCAGATAGCTACTGCAGCACTCCACACCCAGATAGCTACTGCAGCACTCCACACCCAGCTAGCTACCGCAGCACTCCACACCCAGCTAGCTACCGCAGCACTGCACTCCACACCCAGCTAGCTACCGCAGCACTCCACACCCAGATAGCTACTGCAGCACTCCACACCCAGCTAGCTACTGCAGCACTCCACACCCAGCTAGCTACCGCAGCACTCCACACCCAGATAGCTACTGCAGCACTCCACACCCAGATAGCTACCGCAGCACTCCACACCCAGATAGCTACTGCAGCACTCCACACCCAGATAGCTACTGCAGCACTCCACACCCAGCTAGCTACCGCAGCACTCCACACCCAGCTAGCTACCGCAGCACTGCACTCCACACCAACCATCTACTGCACACCTAGCTACTAGCCACAACTCTCAAAACAGGCCAGTGTGTGTGTGTCAGTGGAGGAAGGGGAGGACCATCCTCCTCAGTGAATTTCATAAAAATACAAATGGTAAAACATTAAAAAAGTTAAATTTTTTAGATAAAACTATACTAAATATATTCACGTCACCAAATAATTGATTAAAACACACTCTTTTGCAAAGAAGGTCTACAGTAGCCTCAACAGCACTCTGTAGGGTAGCACCCTGGTGTAGCCAGAGGACAGCTAGCTTCCGTCCTCCTCTGGGCACATTGACTTCAATACAAAACCTAGGAAGCTCATGGTTCTCACCCCCTTCCATAGACTTACACAGTAATTATGACAACTTCCGGAGGACGTCCTCCAACCTATCAGAGCTCTTGCAGCATGAACTGATATGTTGTCCACCCAATCAAAGGATCAGAGAATTAATCTAGTACTGAAAGCATAAACTACAGATGGCTAGCACTGCAGTGCATAAAATGTGGTGAGTAGTTGACAATAGTTGAACAGTTTTGAACATTTCTTCCAAAATGATGGTAAAGCAAGAGAGAAGCTAATTGTAGATATTTTTTTCCTATTGATAATGTCAAATTAACAGCCACACAGAAAGACTCATGTGAAGGTGAAATTACAGAGGAGGAACTTCTGGATGCAATTAAAGACTTTAAGTCCGGGAAAACTCCAGGGTTGGATGGCATACCAATCGAGGTATACCAAACCTTTTTTGATATACTAAGAGGACCGTTATTAGCATGTTTTAACCACTCCTATGTAAATGGTAGATTATCTGACACTCAAGAAGAAGGTCTGATCTCATTATTACTGAAACAGGATACAAGTGGAAAATATAAAGATCCAGTCCATTTACAAAATTGGAGGCCCCTTACACTTCAGTGTTGTGATGCAAAAATCCTAGCAAAATGTATAGCGCATAGAATTAAAAAGGTATTGTCGGATATTATTCATTCTAATCAGACAGGTTTTTTACATGGAAGATACATTGGAGATAATATAAGGCAAGTATTGGAAACAATAGAACACTATGGAAAATATGGGAAACCAGGCCTGCTATTCATAGCAGACTTCGAAAAGGCATTTGATAAAGTTCGACTGGAATTTATATATAAATGCCTGGAGAATTTCAATTTTGGAGAATCTCTTATAAAATGGGTCAAAATCATGTATAGTAACCCTAGGTGTAAAATAGTAAATAATGGCTATTTCTCAGAAAGTTTCAAACTGTCAAGAGGAGTGAAACAAGGTTGTCCACTATCGGCATATCTATTTATTGTGGCCATCGAGATGTTAGCTATTAAAATCAGATCCAATAATAATATCAGAGGATTAGAAATACAGGGCTTAAAAACAAAGGTGTCATTGTACGCAGATGATTCATGTTTTCTTTTAGATCCACAACTAGAATCCCTCCACAGCCTCATAGAGGATCTAGATACATTTTCTAACCTCTCTGGATTAAAACCAAATTATGACAAATGTACTATATTACGTATTGGATCACTAAAAAATAAAAAATTTACATTACCATGTAGTTTACCAATAAAATGGTCTGATGGTGATGTGGATACACTCGGAATACATATCCCAAAGGAAATAAATGATCTCACTTCAATAAATTTTAATAGAAAGTTAGCAAAAATAGATAAGATCTTACTACCATGGAAAGGAAAATACCTGTCAATTTGTGGAAAAATCACCCTGATTAACTCTTTAGTATTATCCCAGTTTACCTATTTGCTTATGGTCTTGCCTACGCCTAGCAAACAGTTTTTTAAATTATATGAGAAAAAAATATTCAATTTCATTTGGAACGGCAAGCCAGACAAAATTAAAAGAGCATATTTATATAATGAATATGAATTCGGAGGACAGAAATTATTAAATATTAAAGCATTAGACCTATCACTAAAATCTTCAGTCATCCAAAAGTTATACTTAAATCCGAACTGGTTCTCAAGCAAATTAGTAAGATTGTCTCACCCACTGTTCAAGAAAGGCCTTTTTCCCTTTATTCAGATTACAACCTCTCACTTTCAGTTATTTGAAAAGGAAATAATCTCCCAAATGTCACTATTTCTAAAACAAGCCATAGAAAGTTGGTTGCAATTTCAATTTAATCCTCCAGAAACGACAGAACAAATAATGCAACAAATATTGTGGTTAAATTCAAATATACTAATTGACAAAAAACCTTTATTTTTTGACAGAATGTTTAAAAAAGGTATAATCTTCGTAAATGATATCATCGGTAGGACTGGTGGAGTTATGTCGCACATGCAGCTAACAAAAACATATGGAAATGTCTGCTCTACCCAAAATTACAACCAAATAATTGCAGCCTTACCGCAAAAGTGGAAGAGGAAAGTTGAAGGGGGAGAAAGTAAGGAACTTGTCTGTCGGCCTTGCATTAAAGAACATAATTGGTTAAGGAAAACTGTGATAAATAAAAAAGTATATCAGTTTCACTTAAGGACCAAAGGATTGACAGCAGTCCCATATAGATTGCAAAATAGTTGGGAAGAGATCTTTGACGTACCGATCCCATGGCATAGTGTTTATGAACTGACACGCAAAACGACACCGGATTCAAAAATTAGAATCTTTCAATTTAAATTATTATATAAAATTCTTGCTACCAATAGAATGTTATTTATATGGGGGATACAATCTTCCCAGCTCTGCAGATTTTGCTGTGAAGAGATAGAATCATTAGATCATTTGTTTTGGTTCTGTCCATTTGTAGCTTGTTTTTGGACACAGGTCCAGGAATGGCTAAAGGATTGCAATATTTACCTGGAACTAACCTTGCAGATAGCATTACTGGGTGATCTGAAAAGTCATAGTCAATCAATCAATAATATAATAATACTTTTAGCAAAAATGTTTATTTTTAATTCACAATCTGTAGAAGCAATGAGAATAGAAAGGTTCAGAACTTTTGTAAAACATCACAGTATGGTTGAAATATATATGGCAAATAGAAATCCTATATGGATGGTGTTAAGAGATAGATGGGAGGTATTGAATAGAGTTGAAGGATGGGACTAATAACAAATAACAACAAATAATAACAAAGATAGCTAATAATGTAAGCATACTGTGTCCATAATAAGTATATAGGTTGTATGTTGGGAGCTTTTGGGAAAGAGCACAGTTAGAAAGATATGGCATTTAGAAGCAAACCGGATGGACATCATGAAAATGATCGGAGAGGTTGAGAGTATAAGAAGTTCAGGAGCAAAAAAATAAATAAATATATATATATATATATATATAGATATAGATATAGAATTATTGTAAAATTAACTCTGTCCATAAGGTGTAGATAGTAAGTATAGACCGGAAGTAGAGGCCTGGGCGTTGTTGTTCACTAATTTACTCCAAGTAGGGAAAGGATGGTGGGGTTGAAAAGTAATAAAGGGGAATATATATATAAAAAATAAAAAAAACATGGGGGATTGGAAGTGATGCAGACAATTACATTGATAGAAGATACAATCTATCTGCAATATTAAGCTGATCCATCCCCCCGAAAAAAAAAAAAAAAAAAAAAAAAAAGAGAGAAGTATATACAGCGGGGAGAACAAGTATTTGATACATTTTACATTTTAGTAAACACTCTTATCCAGAGCGACTTACAGTTAGTGAGTGCATACATGTATTTATTTATAAAATTATACTGGCCCCCCGTGGGAATCGAACCCACAACCCTGGCGTTGCAATCGCCATGCTCTACCAACTAAGCTACATCCCTGCCGGCCATTCCCTCCCCTACCCTGGATGACGCTGGGCCAATTGTGCGCCGCCCCATGGGTCTCCCGGTCGCGGCCGGCTACAACAGAGCCTGGATTCGAACCAGGATCTCTAATGGCACAGCTAGTACTGCAATGCAGTGCCTTAGACCACTGCAACACTCGGGAAGTACACTGCCGATTTTGCAGGTTTTCCTACTTACAAAGCATGTAGAGGTCTGTAATTTTTATCATAGGTACACTTCAACTGTGAGAGACGGAATCTATAAAGAAAATCCAGAAAATCACATTGTATGAATTTTAAGTAATTAATTTGCATTTTATTGCATGACATAAGTATTTGATACATCAAAAAAACAGAACTTAATATTGGTACAGAAACCTTTGTTTGCAATTACAGACATCATACGTTTCCTGTAGGTCTTGACCAGGTTTGCACACACTGCGGCAGGGATTTTGGCCCACTCCTCCATACAGACCTTCTCCAGATCCTTCAGGTTTCGGGGCTGTCGCTGGGCAATACGGACTTTCAGCTCCCTCCAAAGATGTTCTATTGGGTTCAGGTCTGGAGACTGGCTAGGCCACTCCAGGACCTTGAGATGCTTCTTACGGAGCCACTCCTTAGTTGCCCTGGCTGTGTGTTTTGGATCGTTGTCATGCTGGAAGACCCAGCCACGACACATCTTCAATGCTCTTACTGAGTGAAGGAGGTTGTTGGCCAAGATCTCGCGATACATGGCCCCATCCATCCTCCCCTCAATACGGCGCAATCGTCCTGTCCCCTTTGCAGAAAAGCATCCCCAAAGAATGATGTTTCCACCTCCATGCTTCACGGTTGGGATAGTGTTCTTGGGGTTGTACTCATCCTTCTTCTTCCTCCAAACACGGCAAGTGGAGTTTAGACTAAAAAGCTCTATTTTTGTCTCATCAGACCACATGACCTTCTCCCATTCCTCCTCTGGATCATCCAGATGGTCATTGGCAAACTTCAGACGGGACATGCGCTGGCTTGAGCAGAGGGACCTTGCGTGCGCTGCAGGATTTTAATCCATGACGGCGTAGTGTGTTACTAATGGTTTTCTTTGAGACTGTGGTCCCAGCTCTCTTCAGGTCATTGACCAGGTTCTGCCGTGTAGTTCTGGGATGATCCCTCACCTTCCTCATGATCATTGATGCCCCAAGAGGTGAGATCTTGCATGGAGCCCCAGACCGAGGGTGATTGACCGTCATCTTGAACTTCTTCCATTTTCTAATAATTGCGCCAACAGTTGTTGCTCACCAAGCTGCTTGCCTATTGTCCTGTAGTCCATCCCAGCCTTGTGCAGGTCTACAATTTTATCCCTGATGTCCTTACACAGCTCTCTGGTCTTGGCCATTGTGGAGAGGTTGGAGTCTGTTTGATTGAGTGTGTGGACAGGTGTCTTTTATACAGGTAACGAGTTCAAACAGGAGCAGTTAATACAGGTAATGAGTGGAGAACAGGAGGGCTTCTTAAATAAAAACTAACAGGTCTGTGAGAGACGGAATTCTTACTGGTTGGTAAGTGATCAAATACTTATGTCATGCAATAAAATGCAAATTAATTACTTAAAAATCATACAATGTGATTTTCTGGATTTTTGTTTTAGATTCTGTCTCTCACAGTTGAAGTGTACCTATGATAAAAATTACAGACCTCTACATGCTTTGTAAGTAGGAAAACCTGCAAAATCGGCAGTGTATCAAATACTTGTTATCCCCACTGTAGATAGAGAGATTGTCATTTCTTTTCACTTTCAGTTTCACTTAGCTAGCAAATGCAGCTAGCTAGTTTAGCCTACTGAAACACCCTGCTCAGACAGAGGGAATGCCATGTTAGCTAAAAAAATATTCACACAACAAAATGGAGAATATACAGATTTACAATTCCAATGCTTCTACAATATCACCGGTTTGCAAAAAACTCACAAAACAGATCCAAAATATCATGAAACTCTGGGGCTTTCTTTTTCTTTTTCACTATATGTGTACAAGTTGTTTACATGTGGAGAGCCATTGAACGTCTCGCTTGTAATAGACAAGAGGTCAACCATTTTCTTCTCTCTCCTATGCAAAGAGATATTCTCTGGGTAAAGATTTAGGATGCAAAGTTTAGGGATTAGTGGTATTGGGGTTAGAGGTAATCTCAGAGATATAGCGCAGCACTGAGCTCCAACACTTTTGTATCTCAGCTTCATTCCCACAGACAATGATACAAGGTGCCTAAATGTGTTTAACATTGAACACAAAGGTCTGGGATATTAGGGTCAAATTTGTGGAGCTTAACAGGGGTGATATATGTGCTCATTATCCAATTGTATTGCAACAATTTCAGTTGGGTGTTTATTGTCTGTATCTGAGCTCTAGAGCATATCATATACCCCAGTCCTCTGCTGAAATATCTTCCTGCACATCTTGTATCCACTGAAGTCTCTTAATCAGAGTTGTCTTTATGAGATGCTACCATTTTCCCAAATAATGATGTAATTTGACCTGTCCCATAACACATATTAACAGAGAGTGTTTCTAATGTGGTCAAAGGAGGTTGTAGGGCAGATCATTTTAGACTGGAAAAAATAAAGCTTCTCAATTGTAAATATTTGAAAAAATGCTTTTAAATCTTCCCTTTAGTTCTTCAAACGTCATGAGCTCTTTTTCATTGTATAAGTCCATTACTTTAACAATACATTTTCTTGCCCATGCTTTAAACCCCTTTTACCAGGTGTGAAATTGTCATTGCCCCAAATTGGTGTAAAACTGGATAATCCAGGGGATTCAGCCAGATATTGCTGTACTTCCTGCCATATAGGCAGGGTGTTTTTAACAAAGGGATTAGTTCTTCTTCTTTAGTTTCTTCAAGGGAGCAGAGTACAAATATCCATCCAAATTGAAGCCTTTTGTGGACAGCATTTCATTTAGCAGCCCAGACTGGAGAACCAAATACATTGCAGCCCTAAGTTGTGCAGCCCAGTGGGCTCCCGAGTGGCGCAGTGGTCTAAGGCACTGCAGCTCAGTGCTAGAGGCGTCACTACAGACCCTGGTTCGATTCCAGGCTGTGTCACAATCCGGCTGCAATTGGGAGGCCCATAGGGAAGCGCACAATTGGCCGGGGTAGGCCGTCATTGTAAATAAGAATTTGTTCCTATCTGACTTGCCTAGTTGATTAAAGGTTAAAAGAAAATGTTGCAACCCCCATCTGTCATAGGGCATAAAGAAGAGTAAGCCTTGGTTTTCTGTTGCTCCAGATAACATTTGAGAGTATCTTTCTGATCTTTGGGGAAAATAAAGGTGGTGGAACCAGATGAATTGATTGAAATAGATAAAGACATTTGGGCAGAATATTCATCTTAATGATATTTCTCCTACCAATAATAAATATAGGCAATGATGGCCATCTGTTGATGGATTCTGTTACGCTCGTTACCATGGGGACATCATTTGTTGAACTCAAGGAGCTCATTTCTGGTGTGATTTTAATACCAAGATATGCGAAACCTTGTTCTGTATTCACAAATGGATGCTGTACAACTGGATTCACTCTCTCTTGCTTGTTGAGGAAAAAGGATAGAAGATTTGGTTTCATTAACTTTAAACCCAGAAAACGGACCTTTAGATCGGTTAGGAATAAGAGGGTATCATCGGCATACAGGGCCACTCGATGTTCAAAAAATCGGATGTTTTAATTCCACTAATTGACGGGTGGGCCCTTACTGCAATGGCAAAGGGTTCTATAGCTAAAAGAAAGAGTCCTGGACTGGCCGGACATCCTTGTCTCGTGCCTCGAAAAAGCTTAAAAGGTTGTGAAATCAAGTTGTTAGTGGCAACTTCTGCAGTGAGGTCGGTATATAATATCTTAATCCATTTACAGAAGTAGTTCCCAAACCCAAATCTCTTAAGCACTTCAAATAAATAAGACCACTCAACTCTATCGAATGCCTTGTCTGCATCAAGTGAGAGTGTGGCAGTATCGCTTCACACGTGCACTATGTTTAGTACTGTCCTCACATTGTGAAAACCTTGACGTTTTTTCACAAAGCCATTTTGGTCTTCGTGGGGTAGATATGGAATCACTCTATCCAATCTCCTGGCAAAAGTTTTAGCAAAACATTTTTTGGGGGGGTGGAACAACCTTGCTGAAAGGATTCAGCATACGTATCCAAAAGTGGACCTAGAAGTTTGTCCTTAAATATCTTATAAATATCTATTGGGACCTGTCGCTTTACCTCCCTTCATATTGGAAATAGCATCAGATATTTCAACACCATCCAATTCCTTTTCCAGGTCCAATTTTGTGTCTTCTGAAATAGAGGGGAAATCAAGACCATCCTAAAATGATGTCTGATTAGTTCTCAGGAGATTCAGAGTTGCAAAGTGTGTTGTAGTAGGAAGCAAATGTTTGGTTTATTTCTACAAGATCCATTGATAATTGTCCTTGTAGATTATTAATTGCATTAATGGCTCTGTCTGAATGTAACTTCTTAATGCGCCAGGCCAGCAATTTACCAGGTTTTTCACCTTGATCGTAGAAGGACTGTTTCAGCCTCGATAAGCTGTTTGCAGCCTTTGAGGTGGAAAGTTCTTCATACTGAGCTTTAAGAGCAAATAATTCCTTGTTTCTACTGAGTTATTCAAAAAAGCTTCCCTCTCCAATTCTCCGATTTTGCTGTCCATCTCTCTCATTTTCAGATTTAATTGATTTGATTTGAAACTGGTAAAACTTACAATTTACCCCCTAATATCTGCTTTGAAAGCCTCCCATCTGGTACTCGCTGACGTTTGGTCAGCGTTCAATGTAAAATAAACAACTATATGCACTCCAACGTAATGTAAGAAGTCTGGGTCCTGTAACCATCTGGGATGCAAACGCCATCTAGAGGATCATTTGACTAGTTTTGTATCCCTATAGAATAATGACACAGGGGAACGGTCACTCAGAACAATACTATCATATCCACTTCCTGCTACATTGGGAAGCAATGAGCAAGAAACTAAAAAGTAGTCTATACGAGAATATGATTTAATAAATGTCGACGAGTAACATGAATACTTCCTTTTACTCGTGAAAAAAAAATGATGCACTCACTAACTGTAAGTCGCTCTGGATAATGACTAAAATGTAAAATAACACCATTAGAATGAGAGGAGAAACAGGATGCTATTCCTGGCCCTGGCCAACTCCTGCATACTATAAGTAGCTCATCCTTCAACAAGTGAGTTTCTTGTAGGAACACAATAGATTAATGAACTTGTTTACGCCTAGTAATAACCTGTTTAAGCTTGGATAGTTTACAAACTCCACGGACATTCCACTAAGTAAATTTAAGTTTTACATTTGAAGGCATTTAACCAAAGATGTAAACATGGAATAAGCTATAGCATAAAGGCATATCTAAAATATGTTTATGTTTTATTTTTCGGTGCAGGTCCGCGGATAGGTCAGGGAAGAATGTGATCTCTTGGTCCCCGTACATCACCTTGCCCTTGGCCCTGGCTTTCCGCATCACTCTGACTTTGTCTTGAAAGTTAAGAAACTTCATGATAAGGACTCGAGGAGAGGGGTGGTTTCTCGGGCCTATAGGAGCCAGAAGCCGATGGGCTCTTTCCATGCGCTGGGGGTCAGGAAAGTTGTCCGGGCCTGTAGGAGCCAGAAGCCGATGGGCTCTTTCCATGCGCTGGGGGTCAGGAAAGTTGTCCGACCCCAATGCCTCGGGAAGCCATCTCTTGAGAAATGCAACTGCGTCATCATTTTCCAGTTTTTCCAGGTAGATTAACCAGTCTCAAGTTAGAACTCCTGTGGTGGTTCTCGAGCTTAGTTTTTGAAGTAAGGTCCGCCACCTGTTTTTCCAACTTTTCGGTCGTTGTTTTGACAGTGACGACAGTATCTTCCACCATGCTAATGACAGTATCTTCCACCATGCTAATGACAGTATCTTCCACCATGCTAATGACAGTATCTTCCACCATGCTAATGACAGTATCTTCCACCATGCTAATGACAGTATCTTCCACCATGCTAATGACAGTATCTTCCACCATGCTAATGACAGTATCTTCCACCATGCTAATGACAGTACCTCTGCTTCGTCCAAGCGCGTGGAGTAGGCCTGAAGGTCACGTTTAAGCTCACTAATCCCTGTTAGAACACCTTCGAGTTTGGTGGAAAAGTAAGCCCTCATGGCAGAGATCGCTTTCAAAACACCTTGGTTCTGGTTCTGGTTTAGGTCGTCGACATCGTTGGTTGTCTTGTCGGATTCGTGGTGTGAGGAGCTTGCAGGGCTAACTGGGTTAGGAGAGCTGGCTGAATTAGCAGGGCTAACTAGCCTAGCCTGGACCACGTTGTCGATGCGAGATGTTCTTCCTGTTTTAGGAGGACTATGTTTAAGTCGATTCATAATGGATGTAGATATAGACCTGAAATTGTCCAAGAAAATTGCTGTTCGTGTTACGAGGTTTTAAAATATTGGCAGGAGAGCACTAAAAACACGTCCGCTCAGCTCAACGCCATAACCACGCCAGCACTAACACATTTGATTAAACTTGAAATGTAAGTTTCTAATCCCTGGGGCCAAAGTGATGTGGCCAGGAGATAAAGATACAGCTCTGCTGAGAATTCACTACTTTTAAATGAACTGAAAAAGCTAAGACAAACTATTTCAGTGTTGGCTGGATATCTATTCTAATCGCTAATCTTCCATTTATCATCATCTGGAGGATTCCTTTCTCTTCCTTACAGTGAGGGGAAAAATTATTTGATCCCCTGCTGATTTTGTACGTTTGCCCACTGACAAAAACATGATCAGTCTATAATTTTAATGGTAGGTTTATTTGAACAGTGAGAGACAGAATAACAACAACAAAAAATCCAGAAAAACGCATGTCAAAAATGTTATCAATTGATTTGCATTTTAATGAGGGAAATAAGTATTTGACCCCCTCTCAATCAGAAAGATTTCTAGCTCCCAGGTGTCTTTTATACAGGTAACGAGCTGAGATTAGGAGCACACTCTTAAAGGGAGTGTTCCTAATCTCAGCTTGTTACCTGTATAAAAGACACCTGTCCACAGAAGCAATCAATCAATCAGATTCCAAACTCTCCACCATGGCCAAGACCAAAGAGCTCTCCAAGGATGTCAGGGACAAGCCTGGAATGGGCTACAAGACCATCGCCAAGCAGCTTGGTGAGAAGGTGACAACAGTTGGTGCGATTATTCACAAATGGAAGAAACACAAAAGAACTGTCAATCTCTCTCGGCCTGGGGCTCCATGCAAGGCCTCACCTCGTGAAGTTGCAATGATCATGAGAACGGTGAGGAATCAGCCCAGAACTACACGGGAGGATCTTGTCAATGATCTCAAGGCAGCTGGGACCATAGTCACCAAGAAAACAATTGGTAACACACTACGCCGTGAAGGACTGAAATCCTGCAGCGCCCGCAAGGTCCCCCTGCTCAAGAAAGCACATATACTGGCCCGTCTGAAGTTTGCCAATGAACATCTGAATGATTCAGAGGAGAACTGGGTGAAAGTGTTGTGGTCAGATAAGACCAAAATGGAGCTTTTTGGCATCAACTCAACTCGCCGTGTTTGGAGGAGGAGGAATGCTGCCTATGACCCCAAGAACACCATCCCCACGTCAAACATGGAGGTGGAAACATTATGCTTTGGGGTTGTTTTTCTGCTAAGGGGACAGGACAACTTCACCGCATCAAAGGGACAATGGACGGGGCCATGTACCGTCCCCCAGCCAGGGCATTGAAAATGGGTCGTGGATGGGTATTCCAGCATGACAATGACCCAAAACACACGGCCATGGCAACAAAGGAGTGGCTCAAGAAGAAGCACATTAAAGTCCTGGAGTGGCCTAGCCAGTCTCCAGACCTTAATCCCATAGAAAATCTGTGGAGGGAGCTGAAGGTTCGAGTTGCCAAACGTCAGCCTCAAAACCTTAATGACTTGGAGAAGATCTGCAAAGAGGAGTGGGACAAAATCCCTCCTGAGATGTGTGCAAACCTGGTGGCCAACTACAAGAAACGTCTGACCTCTGTGATTGCCAACAAGGATTTTGCCACCAAGTACTAAGTCATGTTTTGCAGAGGGGTCAAAAACGTATTTCCCTCATTAAAATGCAAATCAATTTATAAAATTTTTGACATGCATTTTTCTGGATTTTGTTGTTGTTATTCTGTCTCTCACTGTTCAAATAAACCTACCATTAAAATGATAGACTGATCATGTCTTTGTCAGTGGGCAAACGTACAAAATCAGCAGGGGATCAAATACTTTTTTCCCTCACTGTATCCCCCCGTTAACACGGCAGTCATTTAGAGGGTTTTAAGCAGGTCAATAAACACATAATTCAGACGGAATAATCAATGGTGCTGGCATTTGTTCCCACATGCCCACGGACAGGCTCAAACAGCACCATTGATTTTGTTCTATTTTTGTCAGTGAGGTTCGCTACTTTGCTTCCCATATTGGAGGGATGGAGCGGGGCAATTCATTCTAGGAGCCAGCCTTAGCCCTTGACTGTCACTACATACTACCTGGTCGCTCCACATCAGTCACCGGCTTCATCAATAAGTGCATCGACGACGTCGTCCCCACATTGACCGTACATACATATCCCAACCAGAAGCCATGGATTAAAGGCAACATCCGCACTGAGCAAAAGGCTAGAGCTGCCACTTTCAAGGAGCGGGACACTAATCCGAACGGTTATAAGAAATCCAGCTACGACCTCCGACAAGCCATCAAACAGGCAACGCGTCAATACAGGACTAAGATCGAATCCTACTATGCCGGCTCTGCGCTCGTCGGATGTGGCAGGGCTTGCAAACTATCACGGATTACAAAGGAAAACCCAGCCGCGAACTGTCGAGTGACGCGAGCCTACCAGACAACCTAAATGCCTTCTATGCTCACTTCGAGGAAAGAAACACTGAACCATGCATGAGAGCACCAGCTTTTCCAGACGACTGTGTGATCATGCTCTCGGTAGCTGATATGAGAAAGACCTTTAAACAGGTTAAACAGGAGAAGAGGAGAGACGGGAGAAGATAATGTGTGAGAACAGAACAAGAGGATCTGAGCCCTAGGACCATGCCTCAGGACTACCTGGCCTGATGACTCCTGGCTGTCCCCAGTCCACCTGGTCGTGCTGCTGCTCCAGTTTCCAATCTTCTGCCTGCGGCTATGGAACCCTGACCTGTTCACCGGATGTGCTACCTTGTCCCGGACCTGCTGTTTTTGACTCTCTCTCTCTCTCTACCGCACCAGCTGTCTCAACCTCTGAATGGTCATCTATGAATGCTTGAACATCTTGAAGAACAATCTGACCTTAATGGCCATGTACTATCTCCACCCTGCACAGCCAGAAGAGGACTGGCCACCCCTCAGAGCCTGGTTCCTCTCTAGGTTCCTGCCTTTCTAGGGAGTTTTTGCTAGCCACCGTGCTTCTACATCTGCATTGCTTGCTGTTTGGGGTTTTAGGCTGGGTTTCTGTATAGCACTTTGTGACATCTGCTGATGTAAAAAGGGCTCTATAAATACATTTGATTGATTGATTGATTGAGAGAAGATGGCTCTAATGTGTGAGAACAGATTTGTTTCGTCATTAAGGATGAGCTGATCCAGCTGCCACTAGCTGCCAGCTTGGTTCATTAAGCAGTGATGGAGACTCGGTTGCGTCCCAAATGGCACCCTCCCTATTCCCTATATAGTGCACTACTTTAGACCAGAGAATGGCACCCTATTCCCTATATAGTGCACTACTTTAGACCAGAGAATGGCACCCTATTCCCTATATAGTGCACTACTTTAGACCAGAGAATGGCACCCTATTCCCTATATAGTTCACTACTTTAGACCAGAGAATGGCACCCTATTCCCTATATAGTTCACTACTTTAGACCAGAGAATGGCACCCTATTCCCTATATAGTTCACTACTTTTGACCATAACCTTTGTGTACAGGCACCATACATACATGACTTTGACGTGTATGCATTGTCTGCTTTCACAATGACTGGTAGATCAGGTCAATGGATGTGTCTCCAATGGTACCCTATTCCCCTTTTGGGCCCTGGTCAAAGGTAGTGCACTACATAGGGAAGAGGGTGTGATTTGGGACGCAGCCCTCTTGTTGGATGTCCATCTCCACTAATAGAAGAGCAGTTGGGTTGGATCCTGAACTTTTTAGTAACAGGTGTAACAGTGTGGAGGTCTGTAATGGAGAGGTGTAACAGTGTGGAGGTCTGTAATGGAGAGGTGTAACAGTGTGGAGGTCTGTAATGGAGAGGTGTAACAGTGTGGAGGTCTGTAATGGAGAGGTGTAATAGTGTGGAGGTCTGTAATGGAGAGGTGTAACAGTGTGGAGGTCTGTAATGGAGAGGTGTAACAGTGTGGAGGTCTGTAATGGAGAGGTGTAACAGTGTGGAGGTCTGTAATGGAGAGGTGTAACAGTGTGGAGGTCTGTAATGGAGAGGTGTAACAGTGTGGAGGTCTGTAATGGAGAGGTGTAACAGTGTGGAGGTCTGTAATGGAGAGGTGTAACAGTGTGGAGGTCTGTAATGGAGGCCAAGTCGTGTTTGATAATGTAGAAGAGGGTTAGATTGGAAGTTACAACATATTAGTACAATGTTGTTACTTGAGTAATTAAAAATGGGTAATTCACAGAATAACCATGGAGTGTGTTCCAAATGGCACCCTATTCGCTATAGTTCGCTACTTTTTACCCGGGGCCCATAGGGCTCTGGTCTAAAGTAGTGCACTACATAGGGAATAGGGTGTGATTTGGGACACACACCATGGGAAGTGTTACTGAGGGTACACGACCAGAGAAAGACTGCAACATTGATTAAAGAAAGACGTAAGTTACAACATTGTTGTTACTGGAGTAATGACATCGATGCAAGGGTAAAAGAACAACATCATGTCAAGTGTTATCCTGAAGTGAAACACCCTTCAGCCATTCCCATACTACTACAGATAAAGACAGACAGACACAACTCCCACTGGGCCACAGTAAACCAATACTTTATCAACACAATACATGTGTAGCTTAGGGCCCCGTGTAGCTCAGTTGGTAGAGCATGGTGCTTGCAACACCAGGGTTGTGGGTTCGATTCCCACGGGGGGCCAGTATGATAAAAAAAAAATAAAAAAAATGTATGCACTCAGTAACTGTAAGTGGCTCTGGATAAGAGCGTCTGGTAAATGACTGTAAATGTAAAATAACACCATTAGAATGAGAGGAGAAACAGGATGCTGGCCCTGGCCAACTCCTGCAGACTATAAGTAGCTCATCCTTCAACAAGTGAGTTTCTTGTAGGAACACAATAGATGAATGAACTTGTTTACGCCTAGTAATAACCTGTTTAAGCTTGGATAGTTTACAAACTCCACGGACATTCCACTAAGTAAATTTAAGTTTTACATTTGAAGGCATTTAACCAAAGATGTAAACATGTTTCCATCAATTCCGTCAATTAAAGGGAATCTAATAATGTCCGACAAAGTTCCACTCTGACATAAGACCGTTCACACTAACACAGATCTGTCCCAAATGGCACCCTATTCCCTACGTAGCACACTACTTTTGACTAGTGCCCTGGTCTAAAGTAGTGCACTATAAAGGGAATAAAGTGGCATTTGGGACACTACTACAGTGATTCTCTATGAATGAGTAATATCACAGCTCTCTCGTGTCAATCCAGACCTGGTGATATGGTGTTGCATAGCTACATATCAAGTATTGAGTCAAACACTGAAATACCAGACTAGAGGCCGTTCCAAAACGTCCTGGAGAGGGATGTTATTTCACCCCAGAGGAGATTCTGATGAGAATGGACTAATATGGCACTGCTCGGGATACCATTTGGGACGCAGGCAATGGAAATCTGTTTTGGAGGGAGACAGGGCTTCCTTCCCAAACTGGGAACATTCCCATTGAGGAAAGGAAACCTTGTGGAATGCCATGCTAGATAATATGCAAATAATTTGCCTCTCTGCCTTTTTGAGTTCCGGAATTTCAGAATGTACACTCACCGTCCTCTACATTAATGATTCACCAATGAGATTCTTTAAACAAATCTGGGGGTGGAGACTTCCACGTAGGGTTCTATATTTTGATATGGGAGAGGAACCATAAATATAATGATTATTCGAATTCTATGGGTGGAACATGTACTAAAAGATATTTCCTTTTGTAATTATATATGGGGTGGATTCGACACACATTATCAGGGCTTGGTTTGTTACGTAGGTTTAATGAAAATAGTCACAATGTGTCATCATATTATTTCTTATCTGGTCACTCCTTTTGACCAGAGCTCTGTGGCCCTGGTCAAAGGTAGTTCTGTGGCCCTGGTAGAAGGTAGTATACTATATAGGGAATAGGGTGCCATTCTCTGGTCTAAAGTAGTGCACTATATAGGGAATAGGGTGCCATTTGGGATGCAGACCCAGTCAATGTCTCGGTCACACCATTTCACCCGGTGGGCGGTGCTTTACGTCACGGTGGGCGGTGCTTTAAGTCACGGTGGGCGGTGCTTTACGTCACGGTGGGCGGTGCTTTACGTCACGGTGGGCGGTGCTTTAAGTCACATTTTTACATTTACATTTTTAGTCATTTAGCAGACGCTCTTATCCAGAGCGACTTACATGAGCAATTAGGGTTAAGTGCCTTGCTCAAGGGCACATCGACAGATTTTTCACCTAGTCGGCTCTGGGATTAGAACCAGCGACCTTTCGGTTACTGGCACAACGCTCTTAACCACTAAGCTACCTGCCGCCCACGGTGGGCGGTGCTTTACGTCACGGTGGGCGGTGCTTTACGTCACGGTGGGCGGTGCTTTACGTCACGGTGGGCGGTGCTTTACGAAGTGTAAGGACTGTCCGATGCGTGTCCAGGTTTAACCGAGAAACCTCTGCCTGGGACCTCATTCATAACTTCTTCACCGACATCACTATGGTGGGTTTATACTTTCATCTTAGTCCATCATTTTACTTTATTTGAACTAACGATAGCTAGCTACCAAGTGTCTGGACTAGTTTTCCCAAAAGTGAGCGATGTGTAACGTGAAGTTTCTAGCCTACCAACAACTTCAATGCCTCTTCCAAGCCAATCTACTAAACTTACCTGAATTAAATATATGAAACTGATCATGACAAGATTTCACTGCGATTGGTCAGTCAACATGCAATAACACCTGTACTGTCAATCCCTGAGATTCATTATTTGCGTTTAGATGAACAAAGATGAGATTAACTGAGAATTTCCCCCTCCCTTTTCAGTGACTGTGATGTGAACTACAAAAACATGCTAACCAATACTTCAGGTCAGTATGATCAATGATCATGCCTAAATACATATGCTTTACACTACTTTGTGTGAATGATAACTCTCATTTTTTACATTTACAGTCATTTAGCAGACGCTCTTATCCAGAGCGACTTACAGGAGCAATTAGGGTTAAGTGCCTTGCTCAAGGGCACATCGACAGATTTTTCACCTAGTTGGCTCGGGGATTAGAACCAGCGACCTTTCGGTTACTGGCACAATGCTCTTAACCACTAAGCTACCTGCCGCCGACTCTCAAATTTAAACAATGTGAAATTCGAATACAAAATAATTTGTTTAGCTTCTTCCTATTCTGTGGCTGCATGAAATAGCATCCATAATGTGAATTCAGCGATGACATTGGATTACTTCATCTTTGTGGCACCCTGATGAAACAGTAACATCCATCACAGTAACATCCATCACAGTAACATCCATCACAGTAACATCCATCACAGTAACATCCATCACAGTAACATCCATCACAGTAACATCCATCACAGTAACATCCATCACAGTAACATCCATCACAGTAACATCCATCACAGTAACATCCATCACAGTAACATCCATCACAGTAACATCCATCACAGTAACATCCATCACAGTAACATCCATCACAGTAACATCCATTACTGTAGTTGGGCTTAGCCAACCTGTACTCTGTGGCTTAGCCAACCTGTACTCTGTGGCTTAGCCAACCTGTACTCTGTGGCTTAGCCAACCTGTACTCTGTGGCTTAGCCAACCTGTACTCTGTGGCTTAGCCAACCTGTACTCTGTGGCTTAGCCAACCTGTACTCTGTGGCTTAGCCAACCTGTACTCTGTGGCTTAGCGGTGTGTTGAATAGATTCCATGAACCGCGCTGAAATCTACGCCCACCGGGTGAAATGGTGTGTCCTGAATATGTCAGCTCAATCAGAAATTGACTGGGTTTCTACTAAGCTAACTTCAAAAAAAAATTATGTTTTAAGATCTCGCCATCACGGTTGACAACTCCGTTGTGTCCTCCTCCCAGAGTGCAAAGAACCTTGGCGTGACCCTGGACAACACCCTGTCGTTCTCCGCTAACATCAAGGCGGTGACCCGATCCTGCAGGTTCATGCTCTACAACATTCGCAGAGTACGACCCTGCCTTACACAGGAAGCGGCACAGGTCCTAATTCAGGCACTTGTCATCTCCCGTCTGGATTACTGCAACTCGCTGTTGGCTGGGCTCCCTGCATGTGCCATTAAACCTCTACAATTGATCCAGAACGCTGCAGCCCGTTTGGTGTTCAATCTTCCCAAGTTCTCTCATGTCACCCCGCTCCTCCGCACACTCCACTGGCTTCCAGTTGTGGCTCGCATCTACTACAAGACCATGGTGCTTGCCTACGGAGCTGTGAGGGGAACGGCACCTCCTTACCTTCAGGCTCTGATCAGACCCTACACCCAAACAAGGGCACTACGTTCATCCACCTCTGGCCTGCTAGCTCCCCTACCTCTACAGAAGCACAGTTCCCGCTCAGCCCAGTCAAAGCTATTCGCTGCTCTGGCAACCCAATGGTGGAACAAGCTCCCCCACGACACCAGGACAGCGGCGTCACTGACCACCTTCCGTAGACACTTGAAACCCTACCTCTTTAAGGAATACCTGGAATAGTATAAAAGTAATAATTTTTTCTTAATCGATCTTAACACAATACCCCATAATGACAAAGCAAAAACAGGTTTTTAGACATTTATGCACATTTATTAAAAATAAAAAAGTATTCAGACCCTTTACTCAGTACTTTGTTGAAGCTCCTTTGGCAGCGATTACAGCCTCAAGTCTTCTTGGGTATGACGCTACAAGCTTGGCACACCTGTATTTGGGAAGTTTCTCACATTCTTCTTTGCAGATCCTCTCAAGCTCTGTCAGGTTGGATGGGGAGCGTCGCTGCACAGCTATTATCAGGTGTCTCCAGAGATGTTCTATCGGGTTCTGGCTGGGCCACTCAAGGACATTCAGAGACTTGTCCCGAAGCCACTCCTGCGTTGTCTTGGCTGTGTGTTTAGGGTCGTTGTCCTGTTGGAAGGTGAACCTTCCCCCCAGTCTGAGGTCCTGAGCGCTCTGGAGCAGGTTTTTTATCTAGGATCTCTCTGTATACTTTGCTCCGTTTATCTTTCCCTCAATCCTGACTAGTCTCCCAGTCCCTGCCGCTGAAAAAGATACCCACAGCATGATGCTGCCACCACTGCTTCACCATAGGGATGGTGCCAGGTTTCCTCCAGATGTGACGCTTGGCATTCAGGCCAAAGAGTTCAATCTTGGTTTCATCAAACCAGAGAATCTTGTTTCTCATGGTCTGAGAGTCCTTTAGGTGCCTTTTGGCAAACTCCAAGCGGGCTGTCATGTGCCTTTTACTGAAGAGTGGCTTCCGTCTGGCCACACTACCATAAACGCCTGATTGGTGGAGTGCTGCAGAGATGGTTGTCCTTCTGGAAGGTTCTCCAATCTCCACAGAGGAACTCTGGAGCTCTGTCAGTGTGAGGTTCTTAGGTTCTTGGTCACCTCCCTGACCAAGGCCCTTCTCCCCGATTGCTCAATTTGGCCGGGCGGCCTCTAGGAAGAGTCTTCGTGGCTCCAAATCAATTGAATTTACCACAGGTGGACTCCAATCAAGTTGTAGAAACATCTCAAGGATGATCAATGGAAACAGGATGCACCTGAGCTCAATTTCGAGTCTCATAGCAAAGGGTCTGAATACTTATGTAAATAAGGTATTTCTGTTTTTCGAAAAACCTGTTTTCGCTTTGTCATTATGAAGTATTGTGTGTAGATTGATGAGTATTTATTTTTATTTAATACATTTTTGAATAAGGCTGTAATGTACCAAAATGTGGAAAAAGGGGTCTGAATACTTCCTGAATGCACTGTATGTGTATTAAATGAGTCAAAAGTTTAGCATTTGGTTCCATATTCCAATAGCACACAATGATTACATCAAGCTTGTGACTCTAAAAACTTGTTGGATGCATTTGCTGTTTGTTTTAGTTGTGTTTCAGATTATTTTGTGCCCAATAGAAATTTATGGTAAATAATGTATCATTATGGAGTCACTTTTATTGTAAATAAGGATAGAATATGTTTCTAAACACTTCTACATTAATGTGGATGCTACCATGGTTACGGATAGTCCTGAATGAATCGTGAATAATGATGAGTGAGAAAGTTACAGAAGGACAAATATCACACCCCCAAGACATGCTAACCTCTGCTAACCTTTTTTTTTTTTTTTTTTTTTTTGGGGGGGGTGGTGATATTTGTGCATCTGTAACTTTCTCACTTATCATTATTCACGATTCATTCAGGACTATCCGTAATCATGGTAGCATCCACATTAATGTATAAGTGTTTAGAAACATATTCTATCCTTATGTTCCAAAGTGACTCAAAAAGGACACAATACATTATTTACATTATGTACAAAAAGTGCTGTAATTTCTAAACTGTTCACCCGATATGGATGAAAATACCCTCACATTAAAGCTGACAGTCTGCACTTTAACCTCATAGTCATTGTATCATTTCAAATCCAAATGCTGGAGGACAGAGTAGGGATGAATATTTTCCTGGTATTTTACAAATGTTCCATCCCGAGAATAAATCACTTTTCTCCGGGGTAACCCGGTATTTCCCGCCAAAACCGGAAGTGTCATTCAAAAACACTATAACGCTTATAAATATGTCTGAATTTGATTAGAGCTTTGATCAGCATGACAACTCAAACCTGATGCTACCTGAGCCTGATGAGCCATATATTAAATACATTTCATGAGCCCTACATTAACGATATTTAATGAGTCCAAATGATTGTGCCGTTATCCAATACATACTGTTTACGATATAGACTACTGCACATTACGCACGACAGAAAAACATAAAAGCCCATAGATGTAGCTAGCTATATGCGCTCTTGGGCAGGGGCGGTGTGTTCAATAGGGCGATATGGGCGACGCACTGCCAAACGGGAAAAGGAAGGGATTTTTTTTCTAATCAATTATATCACGGCAACAGTAGTTATCAGTGTTGTAATGTCCAATCAGGCTAAAGTCGTGCTTCAAATGGCTCCCCCCCCTTTTGGGGCGATTTCAGTCAGGTTGAAAATCGCCCAGAAGTCTGTCATAGACTCCCATGTAAAATCTATTTTTTTCAAATTTCAGAGCTTTCAATACAATCTCTATGGGTGTCTGAGGGCTTGCACTTACGCGCTTTCGTCATACGTAACGTAACCATGAACGTAACTAAGAAAAGAGCGGATTGTGTCTTTGAAAGAAGTTCCTTTTTGTCGGCGAACAAATGAAGATAAATTGGCAACGAAACAATTAGGACCTCCCAGACCAAATTTAATAATTCAACAGGTTTCTACTAAAGGCGGAAAGTCCTACACCCGAGGATTTTCCAAAAATTGGTACGAACGAAAAAATAACATTGCCACTCAACTGGATGAGGGATACAGGCTAGCTGTCCGCCGCCACAACGATGAGGTTAGTGTTGATAATCACAAGTTTACTGGAGAACTGAGACCAAGTAGAGACTTTGGACAGGGTGGATATGGTATAATAAAGGCAGTTTATTCAGAGGTAAAGATATCTGGAATCGCGTGCACGGACCCGTTCGTCAAACTCTTAGGGAGCTATACATTAAGCCCCATTACTTACCATATCAGATAAGAGAAATTGCTGCAGCTACATATATTTTACATCCTGGCCCTACATAGTTCACTATTTGCATCACTTACCAAAATATTACATGTGGTCATATATGCTTGGAAAGTGGAGATGCCATAGAACGTCAAAAAAGTAAACATTGCTGGAGACACATTGCCGTTTTGGAGAAGACATCGCGTTTGCTAGCGAAGAGATTTGTTGTGGCAAATGAACTTGGGCTGGGAATTGCCAGGAACCTCACGATAAGATATATGCATTGCGAGTCTCATGATTCTATACGTATTGCGATTCGATACTGTGATTTTATTGCGCACCATATGTCTGTTGCAGAGGGATCAGAAAGCCATGAGAACGAGTTTTGATCAGTCATGGAAATAAAAGTGCTGAAAACAAATTGGCTCCCAATGTGAAAAGATTGAGAACAAGCTATGAAGGAACAATAATGGTGTTTTGGTGCAGGTACAGCCAACTAGCGCTAAAATATTGCGATATTGTCAATACAGTATATCGTAAAGTATCACTATGTAACTCGATTTCTTTCACCCCAATCCCTCAAATTAACGGTAAATAACTGAATTGTTTGCCCCACATTTAGCTAAGATGATTAGCTAGCCAGCTAAAATGTTTTATTTAGTTAGCAGTCGCATCTACAATAGTTTACTGTCAATAACATGTCTCCAAAAATGACGTGGTGTCTCCAATTGTGTTGACATTTTACAATTGCGATGCGCATCCATGAGTATCCACTTTCTGTAGCTCAGCTGGTAGAGCACGGCGCTTGTAACACCAAGGTAGTGGGTTCGATCCCCGGGACCACCCATACACAAAAATGTATGCACGCATGACTGTAAGTCGCTTTGGATAAAAGCGTCTGCTAAATGGCATATTATTATTATTATTATTATTATCTGAAGAGAGCCCCGAAACATTGTGTGCAGACATTTTATGCAATAAATGAAGTAGGTTGAATCTAGTAGTTCTGATCTTCTGATTGGTCCTGATGAGTTGGGCGAGGTCCCCTCCAGGCTACTGTCACTGTTGCATTGGCTCTGAGTCGGGTTCTCTGTCTTCAAATGTTCAGCCTAAGAGAGGGGATTTTTGTGTGTGTGTGTGTGTGTGTGTGTGTGTGTTTAACAGTGATGATGTGTGTGTGTGTGTGTGTTTAACAGTGATGATGTGTGTGTGTGTGTGTTTGTGTGTGTGTGTGTGTGTGTCCTCAGAGCAAGAACTCGTGAGTTGGAAGAACTGAGAGGCCTATGGCGTGGGTGTTGTCCTTGGCCACCTGCTGACAAGGCTGACAAGATAGGACCCTTTTGTCCATTGTTATTGGATAGGAACAGAACTTATAACCAGCTCCTGACCTAAATAGATCTTAGCACAACATTTTACTCAACATATCATATTCCATATTCACTATAACAAATATATTTACTACGACATTAGCAAGAACCGCCACATCCTCAGCCGGCTAATCCAGTGTGTGAAGTTTTGCGGAGTGTTTGAGTTAGCTTTGCGAGGCAAAGATGAAACTGAGGGCTCCACCAACCCTGGTAAGCCAACACTTTTGAGATCAGTCAATAAATGCTTCTGGTATTGACTTATATGCTGCCCCTGTCTTCATGTTGTTGCTGGACATATCTTTTTTTAAATGTGTGTAGGTCACCTAAATCATCAGAAAAATTGCCCCCCCTGAGAATTTTTTCAGGAGCCGCCACTGCTCTTGGGTAAATGAATGAAACTAGCTCCAGCAGGCTAATCTTTTTGAGTGTGAACTGTATTGTACTATACTGTATTATATGGACTGGAATTACGCACATCGTTCAAACCATGATAAAGCAGGGAGAGAACATGCGATTCTGGTGCAGCACACGCGGCCTACAAAGTATAGGCTAGAGAACTAGATTTTACTTTTGAAATATAATAGGGCCTATTTGTATAATTAGTAGGCTGACACATAAATACATTTCATAATATTTCCCCTAATGTTATTAGCCTACCTCCTCTCTCTCTCTCTATTGTTGCTTCATTCCTTCCTCGCTATCAACAGTTAAATGAAATACGTTTCGTTGTCCTTGCTTATCTTCGTCATTCTAATGACATCCTTGAATAATACAGGACTAGAATTAGATGCAGAAGGCTTTTCACTTCTCTTCACGAAGATTGAATGGTTATTTTGGGTCTGAATAAATAACTGCTATAACCTGCCGCCATTGCGCATTCGCTCTTCTTTCAAACTACCCCTGAGTTCTATTGGCTGCTGTATTTAACATTTAGCAAGAAAGAGCTTGCGTCTCTCTTCGAATAGTCTATTGGCATAAGAAATGCAAAAAAAAAATTCCAAGGCACACCTGTTAATTGAAATGCATTCCAGGTAACTACCTCATGAAGCTGGTTGAGAGAATGCCAAGAGTGTGCAAAGCTGTCATCAAGGCAAAGGGTGGCTACTTTCAAGAATCTGAAATATAAAATATGTTTTGATTTGTTTAACACTTTTTTGGTTACTACATAATTCCATATCTGTTATTTCATAGTTTTGATGTCTTCACTATTATTCTACAATGTAGAAAATAGTAAAAATAAAGAAAAACCCATGAATGAGTAGGTGTGTCCAAACTTTTGACTGGTACTGTACGTATCCATGAGAGTCTCACCTTTCGATGGTGGGGTCATATTAGTGTGTAGCCCAAACTGTTTGGAGCTTAGAGACAATCAGATCGGCGCTACCAACTTCAGACAAATCCTGTGAAAGCTTGTGGGGGGTCATAGAGCAAAACGGGATATTTTCGGGATGTCTCCTGGTCTGACAAACACGGCTGTAGCTCTGCCACCTTCCACCGCAGATGCAGCAGGCCGACATCTGCAGATGTGGTGGATTGAGACGCAGCCCATGCAAACAGCTATAGCTAGCTTAAACAGACAGATTTTAATGGGATTTTGATATTATTATGCTAATTGCTTTTTCTGCGGGGCCTTGGACATCGACTCTGGGGGTTAAAACCTGTGATCGGATTGAATCCTGTTATAATGTTGATGTTAATGTTATAATAATTAACATCAATGTTAATGTTATATAATGTTATAATAATAATAATTTAGTTCATGTGGTGTTGTTTCTTTTTCCACCTGATTTTCACGACACAGAAACAGTAAAGGAAACACGTCAGACGTTTGTCAACATGAACCAAGGTGATTTTACTGCATTTCAGAAAGACACACTGTTTCCTTATTGCAACACGTTGCTCCTCCCACATCCTCCACCCACGTCAGCGAACAAGTGATCCAAGTGATTTTCCTAAAAAATCACCAGGTTTTCCAGAAATCCTGGTTGGACGATTCCTGGTCTCACTACTTATTAGAGGAATCTTCCAACCAGGATTTCTGGGAAAACCGGGTAATTTTGGGAGAGTTACCGGAATTTTGCAACCCTAGATCCAAGCGATCTCTGAATGGGTGAAACCCTGCTAATTAACGGCTGGATGGTTTCGCCCCTTCAGAGATGCTTCCCAGTGAGCACAAGATGTCGAGAAGACGTCTTTTCAACATAAATATGTATTTTAGCATCTTTTAAACATATTTTCTGCATCTTTTCAGTGTTTTTAAACATATTTTCAATATCTTTTCAATGTCTTTTGCTCATAGGGTTCAGAATGCAGAAATTAAAAGCACCCAGTTGATGCCCTTGGTGGCCGGGTCAATACAACACACACAATGGGTGTAGATGTAATCGACTAAACTGTGGAGGGAAGAGAAGGGGGAAAAATCCACTAACATTGAATCACTGGACTATTAGAGAGTTCTAGTCACTAAATGCCACGTCATCATCATCAACAACAACATGGTGTCCATTCTAAAACCCATTAGGTGTATTCTAGAACACCTTGTCCATTCCAGAATACTCTGCTACTATGCATTCTAGAACGGTAGGCAGCCTCAATGGTAGGCAGGGGGGCTTGATACATTACACACTTTAGAGGAAGGAGGGGGGGGGGGGGGGGGGGGGGGGATATTATGCTTTTTGGTCCTTACCAACATGGCTGCCAAACTCTCCTCTACCTCTCTGGTGAGAAGAACCCATTCTAGTGATGCTATGTCTTTGGTGGTAAGTGTCCTTATAAGAGGGCAGGCAGACCAGAGGGGTATCCTACAAATTAGGATCAAGGAGTTCACCGGCTAACTTGCCTAAACATTCTTAATTGGTCTGATTGCCTCAACAACCAACAACTCATATATAAGTTTAGCTTTCTTAATGAATCAGAAAATCTGTTATTTCTTGTCTGTTTATCAAAGTTAGCTGGCTAACTCATTGATCCTGCTTCGTGGTATACCCCTCTACAGGACCCAGAGGAGAGGTTAGCCCAACTTGATGCTTCCTCCTAACCACATCACAGTCACCTGATAGCAGAGTTGGGCTCAATTCCAATTGAAGTCAGTCAATTCAGGAAAAAAACTGAAATTCCAATTCAATAATTGAACAAAATGGCTTCCATTTTTTAAAATAATTTCTCAATTAATTGAAAATAAGCTATTTATACATTTTTAGAAATCTCTTTTTTTGAGTTTTAACTTCAAATCCCTTCCTGAATTGACTGACCTCCATTCGAATAGACCCTTATCCTGCCTGCTAGCTCTGCTGATTACTGCTAAACACCAGGCAGGATGGCCTTTTTGTCCACGTGAAGAATCCTTTTTCTCCGTGTTATTTTTCTCTGCATATGATATTTCTGCAAGTCATACACATCCATATAGATAGATGATTAAGTTTGTTTTATTATTAATGTCAGCATGAAAGATAAGCTGTTATATACTGTATGAGAAGACAACAACTACAACTTTCACAGCACTGCTATTGGCTAATTTTATAATACAGTACTCAAGCATTGTTAGATGAATAAAATAAAAAAAATCAACAGAAACATAATCACCCCTGGAAAATAAGCTACACAAGTTTGTTTCCCCACTATAATGTTGCCTCTGTCTTCATGTCATGATGTACATTTTGGGGTTGACCCATACCATAGCACATCTGTCCAACGTATTGGGTTTGACCCATACCATAACACATCTATCCAATGGGGAAAGTCTAGGTGTTTATACTCAATCTAGTTTTTATATATTTGTATTTTTTAATTCCTCGTAAATGATCAATACATGTAATGTGTTAGGATAGTGTTGTCTTCACATAGAGACTCATAGTTTTTTTCCCCATCTTTTTCTAGTTAGTCGGTTATTTTTTTTTCTTTCTCGGTACACATCCACACACTCCATTGCATGTTGTTCCAGGTTGTTGCCAGGATGCAGCGGCGGTCATGGGGGATTGTGGATAGGGGTCATGGGTGATGGGGAAGAGTCAGGGGTCATCTCCTTGACGACAGCCTGTTGTATCCATGGCGACCTGAGTGGTGGGTGGTGCCTGAGTTAGTCTGTTTAGTGTCCGTCCTCTCTGACACACACCTCGCTGCTCTGGGGGACCAATCAGAGAGAGGGAGAAGCAAGATGTTAGAATGGATCCTTACACATGCATCCTTCCTTCCCATCGCCATTGAAATCATTTCTGATCTAATACATAGAAGGGATCCTGTCAAGGGATATTATCCCTACCTCTAATCCTAACCATAGAGGCCCTATTCTCCTCCAGCCCGCCCCTCAGAGCCTGGTTCCTCTCTACCCAGCCCAGCCAGAAGAGGACTGGCCACCCCTCAGAGCCTGGTTCCTCTCTACCCAGCCCAGCCAGAAGAGGACTGGCCACCCCTCAGAGCCTGGTTCCTCTCTACCCAGCCCAGCCAGAAGAGGACTGGCCACCCCTCAGAGCCTGGTTCCTCTCTACCCAGCTCAGCCAGAAGAGGACTGGCCACCCCTCAGAGCCTGGTTCCTCTCTACCCAGCCCAGCCAGTAGAGGATTGGCCACCCCTCAGAGCCTGGTTCCTCTCTACCCAGCCCAGCCAGTAGAGGATTGGTCACCCCTCAGAGCCTGGTTCCTCTCTACCCAGTACAGCCAGTAGAGGACTGGCCGCCCCTCAGAGCCTGGTTCCTCTCTACCCAGTACAGCCAGTAGAGGACTGGCCGCCCCTCAGAGCCTGGTTCCTCTCTACCCAGTACAGCCAGAAGAGGACTGGCCGCCCCTCAGAGCCTGGTTCCTCTCTACCCAGTACAGCCAGTAGAGGACTGGCCGCCCCTCAGAGCCTGGTTCCTCTCTACCCAGTACAGCCAGAAGAGGACTGGTCACCCCTCAGAGCCTGGTTCCTCTCTACCCAGTACAGCCAGTAGAGGACTGGCCACCCCTCAGAGCCTGGTTCCTCTCTACCCAGCCCAGCCAGAAGAGGACTGGCCGCCCCTCAGAGCCTGGTTCCTCTCTAGGATTCTTCCTGCTTCCTGCCTTTCTAGGGAGTTTTCCCTAGCCACTGTGCTTCTACATCTGCATTACTTGCTGTTTGGGGTTTTAGGCTGGGTTTCTGTACAGCACTTTGTGACAACTGCTGATGTAAAAAGGGCTTTATCAAATAAATGTGATTGATTGAGGCCCTATACAAAATATTTTTTCCTTTCTTCCTTTGTTCCTGGAAGGAATCACTGTATTAATACGTAGAATGGTTCTTGTCATGGGGACTTCAGCCCTACCCTTAACCCTAACTCTAACGTTAGGACCTACCCTTAACCCTAACTCTAACGTTAGGACCTACCCTTAACCCTAACTCTAACGTTAGGACCTACCCTTAACCCTAACTCTAACGTCAGGACCTACCCTTAACCCTAACTCTAACGTTAGGACCTACCCTTAACCCTAACTCTAACGTTAGGACCTACCCTTAACCCTAACTCTAACGTCAGGACCTACCCTTAACCCTAACTCTAACGTTAGGACCTACCCTTAACCCTAACGTTAGGACCTACCCTTAACCCTAACTCTAACGTTAGGACCTACCCTTAACCCTAACTCTAACGTTAGGACCTACCCTTAACCCTAACTCTAAGGACCTACCCTTAACCCTAACTCTAACGTTAGGACCTACCCTTAACCCTAACTCTAACGTTAGGACCTACCCTTAACCCTAACTCTAACGTTAGGACCCTTAACACTAACTCTAACGTTAGGACCTACCCTTAACCCTAACTCTAACGTTAGGACCTACCCTTAACCCTAACTCTAACGTTAGGACCCTTAACCCTAACTCTAACGTTAGGACCTACCCTTAACCCTAACTCTAACGTTAGGACCTACCCTTAACCCTAACTCTAACGTTAGGACCTACCCTTAACCCTAACGTTAGGACCTACCCTTAACCCTAACTCTAACGTTAGGACCTACCCTTAACCCTAACTCTAACGTTAGGACCTACCCTTAACCCTAACTCTAAGGACCTACCCTTAACCCTAACTCTAACGTTAGGACCTACCCTTAACCCTAACTCTAACGTTAGGACCTACCCTTAACCCTAACTCTAAGGACCTACCCTTAACCCTAACTCTAACGTTAGGACCTACCCTTAACCCTAACTCTAACGTTAGGACCTATTCTAATGCTTTAGACATTAACCCTTCCTCTATTGGCTATACATCTCTCTCTTTCTTCCTGTATCTCTCTCTGTCTTTGTATCTCTCTCAATTCAAATCAAAGGGCTTTATTGTCATGGGAAACATATGTTTACATTGCCAAAGCAAATGGAATAGACAATAAACAAACCGGAATTAAATAAGGTAAACATTAGTAAACATTACACTCGAGAAAGTTTTAAAAGAATAAAGACATTTCAAATGTTCTATTATTGGCTTTGTACAGTGTTGTAATAATGTTCAAGTAGTTGAAGTATAAATAAATAAACAGATACATCTAGGTTGTATTTACAATGTTGTTTGTTCTTCACTGGTTGCTCTTTTGTCATGGCAATGGGCCACACATCTTGCTGCTGTGATGGCACACTGCGGTATTTCGCCTAACAGATATGTGAGTTTATCAATGTTTGATTTGTTTTCAAATTCTTTGTGGGTCTGTGTGATATGTGGGAAATATGTGTCTCTAATGTGGTCATACATTTGGCAGGAGGTTAGGAAGCGCAGCTCAGTTTCCACCTCATTTTGTGGGCAGTGGGCACATAGGCGGACCTGGCTCTCGAGAGAAGACAGGCTACGGCGGCCTTTCTCAATAGCAAGGCTATGCTCACTGAGTCTGTACACAGTCAAGGATTTTCTTAATTGGGCTCAGTCACAGTGGTCAGGTATTCTGCCACTGTGTACTCTCTGTTTAGGGCCAGATAGTGTTCCAATTTGCTCTGTTTTTTGGTTGATTCTTTCCAGTGTGTCAAAGTTATCTTTTTGCTTTCTCATAATTTGGTTGGGTCTAAATGTGTTTCTGTCCTGGGGCTCTGTGGGGTCTGTTTGTGTTTGTGAACAGAGCCCCAGAACCAGCTGGCTGAGGGGACTCTTCTCTAGGTTAATCTCTCTGTAGGTTAGGGCTTTGTGGTGGAATGTGTGGTTTTAGGTGGTTGTAAAATTTAACAGCACTTTTCTGGATTTTGATAACTAGCGGGTATAGTCCTAATTTTGCTCAGCATGCATTGTTTTGGGTTTTGCGTTATACACAAAGTATATATTTTGCAGAATTCTGCATGCAGAGTCTCAATTTGGTGTTTTTCCCATTTTGTGAATAATTGGTTGGTGAGCGGACCCCAGACCTCACAACCATAAAGGGCAATGGGTTCTATAACTGATTCAAGTATTTTTAGCCAGATGCTAATTGAATGTTGAGTTTTATGTACCTTTTGTTGGCATAGAAGGCCCTTCTTGCCTTGTCTCTTAGGTGGTTCACAGCCCTGTGGAAGTTACCTGTGGTGTTGATGTTTAGGCCGAGGTGGGTGTAATTCTTTGTGTGCTCTAGGGCAACAGTGTCTAGATAGAATTTGCATTTGTTGTCTTGGCTACTGAACCTTTTTTGGAACACCATTATTTTTGTCTTACTGAGATTTACTGTCAGGGCCCAGGTCTGACAGAATCTGTGCAGAGGATCTAGGTGCTGCTGTAGGCCCTCCTTGGTGAGTGACAGAAGCACCAGATCATCAGCAAACAGTAGACATTTGACTTCAGATTCTAGTAGGGTGAGGCCGGGTGCTGCAGACTGTTCTAGTGCCCTCGCCAATTCGTTGATATATATATATGTTGAAGAGGGAGGGGCTCAAGCTGCATCCCTGTCTCACCCCACGGCCCTGAGGAAAGACATCTGTGTGTTTATTGCCAATTTTAACTGCACACTTGTTGTTTATGTCACGACTTCCTCCGAAGCTGCCTCCTCTCCTGGTTCGGGCAGGCTTCGGCGTTCGTCCGTCCCCGGCCTTCTAGCCACTGCCGCTCCTCATCTCATCATTCCATTTGTTTTGTCTTGTTTATTAAACACACCTGGTTCATATCCCCTCACCAGTCCCTGTATAAGTGTTCCCTCTGCCCCCTCACCAGTCCCTGTATTAGTGTTCCCTCTGCCCCCCATATCCCCTCACCAGTCCCTGTATTAGTGTTCCCTCTGCCCCCCATATCCCCTCACCAGTCCCTGTATAAGTGTTCCCTCTGCCCCCTCACCAGTCCCTGTATAAGTGTTCCCTCTGCCCCCTCACCAGTCCCTGTATAAGTGTTCCCTCTGTCCCCTCACCAGTCCCTGTATAAGTGTTCCCTCTGCCCCCTCACCAGTCCCTGTATTAGTGTTCCCTCTGCCCCCTCACCAGTCCCTGTATTAGTGTTCCCTCTGCCCCCTCACCAGTCCCTGTATAAGTGTTCCCTCTGCCCCCCATATCCCCTCACCAGTCCCTGTATTAGTGTTCCCTCTGCCCCCTCACCAGTCCCTGTATAAGTGTTCCCTCTGCCCCCTCACCAGTCCCTGTATAAGTGTTCCCTCTGCCCCCCATATCCCCTCACCAGTCCCTGTATTAGTGTTCCCTCTGCCCCCTCACCAGTCCCTGTATTAGTGTTCCCTCTGCCCCCTCACCAGTCCCTGTATTAGTGTTCCCTCTGCCCCCTCACCAGTCCCTGTATTAGTGTTCCCTCTGCCCCCTCACCAGTCCCTGTATAAGTGTTCCCTCTGCCCCCCATATCCCCTCACCAGTCCCTGTATTAGTGTTCCCTCTGCCCCCCATATCCCCTCACCAGTCCCTGTATAAGTGTTCCCTCTGCCCCCCATATCCCCTCACCAGTCCCTGTATTAGTGTTCCCTCTGCCCCCTCACCAGTCCCTGTATAAGTGTTCCCTCTGCCCCCCATATCCCCTCACCAGTCCCTGTATTAGTGTTCCCTCTGCCCCCTCACCAGTCCCTGTATAAGTGTTCCCTCTGCCCCCTCACCAGTCCCTGTATTAGTGTTCCCTCTGCCCCCTCACCAGTCCCTGTATTAGTGTTCCCTCTGTCCCCTCACCAGTCCCTGTATTAGTGTTCCCTCTGCCCCCCATATCCCCTCACCAGTCCCTGTATAAGTGTTCCCTCTGCCCCCCATATCCCCTCACCAGTCCCTGTATTAGTGTTCCCTCTGCCCCCTCACCAGTCCCTGTATAAGTGTTCCCTCTGCCCCCCATATCCCCTCACCAGTCCCTGTATTAGTGTTCCCTCTGCCCCCTCACCAGTCCCTGTATAAGTGTTCCCTCTGCCCCCTCACCAGTCCCTGTATAAGTGTTCCCTCTGCCCCCTCACCAGTCCCTGTATAAGTGTTCCCTCTGCCCCCCATATCCCATCACCAGTCCCTGTATAAGTGTTCCCTCTGCCCCCTCACCAGTCCCTGTATTAGTGTTCCCTCTGCCCCCTCACCAGTCCCTGTATAAGTGTTCCCTCTGCCCCCCATATCCCCTCACCAGTCCCTGTATTAGTGTTCCCTCTGCCCCCTCACCAGTCCCTGTATTAGTGTTCCCTCTGCCCCCTCACCAGTCCCTGTATTAGTGTTCCCTCTGCCCCCTCACCAGTCCCTGTATAAGTGTTCCCTCTGCCCCCCATACCCCCTCACCAGTCCCTGTATAAGTGTTCCCTCTGCCCCCTCACCAGTCCCTGTATAAGTGTTCCCTCTGCCCCCCATATCCCCTCACCAGTCCCTGTATTAGTGTTCCCTCTGCCCCCTCACCAGTCCCTGTATAAGTGTTCCCTCTGCCCCCCATATCCCCTCACCAGTCCCTGTATTAGTGTTCCCTCTGCCCCCTCACCAGTCCCTGTATAAGTGTTCCCTCTGCCCCCCATATCCCCTCACCAGTCCCTGTATTAGTGTTCCCTCTGCCCCCTCACCAGTCCCTGTATTAGTGTTCCCTCTGCCCCCTCACCAGTCCCTGTATAAGTGTTCCCTCTGCCCCCTCACCAGTCCCTGTATTAGTGTTCCCTCTGCCCCCTCACCAGTCCCTGTATAAGTGTTCCCTCTGCCCCCCATATCCCCTCACCAGTCCCTATATAAGTGTTCCCTCTGCCCCCCATATCCCCTCACCAGTCCCTGTATAAGTGTTCCCTCTGCCCCCTCACCAGTCCCTGTATTAGTGTTCCCTCTGCCCCCCATATCCCCTCACCAGTCCCTGTATTAGTGTTCCCTCTGCCCCCTCACCAGTCCCTGTATTAGTGTTCCCTCTGCCCCCTCACCAGTCCCTGTATTAGTGTTCCCTCTGCCCCCTCACCAGTCCCTGTATTAGTGTTCCCTCTGCCCCCCATATCCCCTCACCAGTCCCTGTATAAGTGTTCCCTCTGCCCCCCATATCCCCTCACCAGTCCCTGTATTAGTGTTCCCTCTGCCCCCTCACCAGTCCCTGTATAAGTGTTCCCTCTGCCCCCCATATCCCCTCACCAGTCCCTGTATTAGTGTTCCCTCTGCCCCCCATATCCCCTCACCAGTCCCTGTATTAGTGTTCCCTCTGCCCCCCATATCCCCTCACCAGTCCCTGTATTAGTGTTCCCTCTGCCCCCCATATCCCCTCACCAGTCCCTGTATTAGTGTTCCCTCTGCCCCCTCACCAGTCCCTGTATAAGTGTTCCCTCTGCCCCCCATATCCCATCACCAGTCCCTGTATAAGTGTTCCCTCTGCCCCCCATATCCCCTCACCAGTCCCTGTATTAGTGTTCCCTCTGCCCCCCATATCCCCTCACCAGTCCCTGTATTAGTGTTCCCTCTGCCCCCTCACCAGTCCCTGTATAAGTGTTCCCTCTGCCCCCTCACCAGTCCCTGTATAAGTGTTCCCTCTGCCCCCCATATCCCCTCACCAGTCCCTGTATTAGTGTTCCCTCTGCCCCCCATATCCCCTCACCAGTCCCTGTATAAGTGTTCCCTCTGCCCCCTCACCAGTCCCTGTATAAGTGTTCCCTCTGCCCCCCATATCCCCTCACCAGTCCCTGTATAAGTGTTCCCTCTGCCCCCTCACCAGTCCCTGTATTAGTGTTCCCTCTGCCCCCTCACCAGTCCCTGTATTAGTGTTCCCTCTGCCCCCCATATCCCCTCACCAGTCCCTGTATAAGTGTTCCCTCTGCCCCCCATATCCCCTCACCAGTCCCTGTATAAGTGTTCCCTCTGCCCCCTCACCAGTCCCTGTATAAGTGTTCCCTCTGCCCCCCATATCCCCTCACCAGTCCCTGTATTAGTGTTCCCTCTGCCCCCTCACCAGTCCCTGTATTAGTGTTCCCTCTGCCCCCCATATCCCCTCACCAGTCCCTGTATAAGTGTTCCCTCTGCCCCCTCACCAGTCCCTGTATTAGTGTTCCCTCTGCCCCCCATATCCCCTCACCAGTCCCTGTATAAGTGTTCCCTCTGCCCCCTCACCAGTCCCTGTATTAGTGTTCCCTCTGCCCCCCATATCCCATCACCAGTCCCTGTATAAGTGTTCCCTCTGCCCCCTCACCAGTCCCTGTATTAGTGTTCCCTCTGCCCCCCATATCCCCTCACCAGTCCCTGTATAAGTGTTCCCTCTGCCCCCTCACCAGTCCCTGTATAAGTGTTCCCTCTGCCCCCCATATCCCCTCACCAGTCCCTGTATTAGTGTTCCCTCTGCCCCCCATATCCCCTCACCAGTCCCTGTATTAGTGTTCCCTCTGCCCCCCATATCCCCTCACCAGTCCCTGTATAAGTGTTCCCTCTGCCCCCCATATCCCCTCACCAGTCCCTGTATAAGTGTTCCCTCTGCCCCCCATATCCCCTCACCAGTCCCTGTATAAGTGTTCCCTCTGCCCCCCATATCCCCTCACCAGTCCCTGTATTAGTGTTCCCTCTGCCCCCCATATCCCCTCACCAGTCCCTGTATTAGTGTTCCCTCTGCCCCCTCACCAGTCCCTGTATAAGTGTTCCCTCTGCCCCCTCACCAGTCCCTGTATAAGTGTTCCCTCTGCCCCCCATATCCCCTCACCAGTCCCTGTATTAGTGTTCCCTCTGCCCCCCATATCCCCTCACCAGTCCCTGTATAAGTGTTCCCTCTGCCCCCTCACCAGTCCCTGTATAAGTGTTCCCTCTGCCCCCCATATCCCCTCACCAGTCCCTGTATTAGTGTTCCCTCTGCCCCCCATATCCCCTCACCAGTCCCTGTATAAGTGTTCCCTCTGCCCCCTCACCAGTCCCTGTATAAGTGTTCCCTCTGCCCCCCATATCCCCTCACCAGTCCCTGTATAAGTGTTCCCTCTGCCCCCTCACCAGTCCCTGTATTAGTGTTCCCTCTGCCCCCTCACCAGTCCCTGTATTAGTGTTCCCTCTGCCCCCCATATCCCCTCACCAGTCCCTGTATAAGTGTTCCCTCTGCCCCCCATATCCCCTCACCAGTCCCTGTATAAGTGTTCCCTCTGCCCCCTCACCAGTCCCTGTATAAGTGTTCCCTCTGCCCCCCATATCCCCTCACCAGTCCCTGTATTAGTGTTCCCTCTGCCCCCTCACCAGTCCCTGTATTAGTGTTCCCTCTGCCCCCCATATCCCCTCACCAGTCCCTGTATAAGTGTTCCCTCTGCCCCCTCACCAGTCCCTGTATTAGTGTTCCCTCTGCCCCCCATATCCCCTCACCAGTCCCTGTATAAGTGTTCCCTCTGCCCCCTCACCAGTCCCTGTATTAGTGTTCCCTCTGCCCCCCATATCCCATCACCAGTCCCTGTATAAGTGTTCCCTCTGCCCCCTCACCAGTCCCTGTATTAGTGTTCCCTCTGCCCCCCATATCCCCTCACCAGTCCCTGTATAAGTGTTCCCTCTGCCCCCTCACCAGTCCCTGTATAAGTGTTCCCTCTGCCCCCCATATCCCCTCACCAGTCCCTGTATTAGTGTTCCCTCTGCCCCCCATATCCCCTCACCAGTCCCTGTATTAGTGTTCCCTCTGCCCCCCATATCCCCTCACCAGTCCCTGTATAAGTGTTCCCTCTGCCCCCCATATCCCCTCACCAGTCCCTGTATAAGTGTTCCCTCTGCCCCCCATATCCCCTCACCAGTCCCTGTATAAGTGTTCCCTCTGCCCCCTCACCAGTCCCTGTATTAGTGTTCCCTCTGCCCCCCATATCCCCTCACCAGTCCCTGTATTAGTGTTCCCTCTGCCCCCTCACCAGTCCCTGTATAAGTGTTCCCTCTGCCCCCCATATCCCCTCACCAGTCCCTGTATTAGTGTTCCCTCTGCCCCCCATATCCCCTCACCAGTCCCTGTATTAGTGTTCCCTCTGCCCCCTCACCAGTCCCTGTATAAGTGTTCCCTCTGCCCCCCATATCCCATCACCAGTCCCTGTATAAGTGTTCCCTCTGCCCCCTCACCAGTCCCTGTATTAGTGTTCCCTCTGCCCCCTCACCAGTCCCTGTATAAGTGTTCCCTCTGCCCCCCATATCCCCTCACCAGTCCCTGTATTAGTGTTCCCTCTGCCCCCTCACCAGTCCCTGTATTAGTGTTCCCTCTGCCCCCCATATCCCCTCACCAGTCCCTGTATAAGTGTTCCCTCTGCCCCCTCACCAGTCCCTGTATTAGTGTTCCCTCTGCCCCCCATATCCCCTCACCAGTCCCTGTATAAGTGTTCCCTCTGCCCCCTCACCAGTCCCTGTATTAGTGTTCCCTCTGCCCCCCATATCCCCTCACCAGTCCCTGTATTAGTGTTCCCTCTGCCCCCTCACCAGTCCCTGTATAAGTGTTCCCTCTGCCCCCTCACCAGTCCCTGTATTAGTGTTCCCTCTGCCCCCCATATCCCCTCACCAGTCCCTGTATTAGTGTTCCCTCTGCCCCCCATATCCCCTCACCAGTCCCTGTATTAGTGTTCCCTCTGCCCCCCATATCCCCTCACCAGTCCCTGTATTAGTGTTCCCTCTGCCCCCTCACCAGTCCCTGTATAAGTGTTCCCTCTGCCCCCCATATCCCATCACCAGTCCCTGTATAAGTGTTCCCTCTGCCCCCTCACCAGTCCCTGTATTAGTGTTCCCTCTGCCCCCTCACCAGTCCCTGTATAAGTGTTCCCTCTGCCCCCTCACCAGTCCCTGTATAAGTGTTCCCTCTGCCCCCTCACCAGTCCCTGTATAAGTGTTCCCTCTGCCCCCCATATCCCCTCACCAGTCCCTGTATTAGTGTTCCCTCTGCCCCCTCACCAGTCCCTGTATAAGTGTTCCCTCTGCCCCCTCACCAGTCCCTGTATAAGTGTTCCCTCTGCCCCCTCACCAGTCCCTGTATAAGTGTTCCCTCTGCCCCCTCACCAGTCCCTGTATAAGTGTTCCCTCTGCCCCCCATATCCCCTCACCAGTCCCTGTATTAGTGTTCCCTCTGCCCCCCATATCCCCTCACCAGTCCCTGTATAAGTGTTCCCTCTGCCCCCCATATCCCCTCACCAGTCCCTGTATAAGTGTTCCCTCTGCCCCCTCACCAGTCCCTGTATAAGTGTTCCCTCTGCCCCCCATATCCCCTCACCAGTCCCTGTATTAGTGTTCCCTCTGCCCCCTCACCAGTCCCTGTATTAGTGTTCCCTCTGCCCCCCATATCCCCTCACCAGTCCCTGTATAAGTGTTCCCTCTGCCCCCTCACCAGTCCCTGTATTAGTGTTCCCTCTGCCCCCCATATCCCCTCACCAGTCCCTGTATAAGTGTTCCCTCTGCCCCCTCACCAGTCCCTGTATTAGTGTTCCCTCTGCCCCCCATATCCCATCACCAGTCCCTGTATAAGTGTTCCCTCTGCCCCCTCACCAGTCCCTGTATTAGTGTTCCCTCTGCCCCCCATATCCCCTCACCAGTCCCTGTATAAGTGTTCCCTCTGCCCCCTCACCAGTCCCTGTATAAGTGTTCCCTCTGCCCCCCATATCCCCTCACCAGTCCCTGTATTAGTGTTCCCTCTGCCCCCCATATCCCCTCACCAGTCCCTGTATTAGTGTTCCCTCTGCCCCCCATATCCCCTCACCAGTCCCTGTATAAGTGTTCCCTCTGCCCCCCATATCCCCTCACCAGTCCCTGTATAAGTGTTCCCTCTGCCCCCCATATCCCCTCACCAGTCCCTGTATAAGTGTTCCCTCTGCCCCCTCACCAGTCCCTGTATTAGTGTTCCCTCTGCCCCCCATATCCCCTCACCAGTCCCTGTATTAGTGTTCCCTCTGCCCCCTCACCAGTCCCTGTATAAGTGTTCCCTCTGCCCCCTCACCAGTCCCTGTATAAGTGTTCCCTCTGCCCCCCATATCCCCTCACCAGTCCCTGTATTAGTGTTCCCTCTGCCCCCCATATCCCCTCACCAGTCCCTGTATAAGTGTTCCCTCTGCCCCCTCACCAGTCCCTGTATAAGTGTTCCCTCTGCCCCCCATATACCATCACCAGTCCCTGTATAAGTGTTCCCTCTGCCCCCTCACCAGTCCCTGTATTAGTGTTCCCTCTGCCCCCTCACCAGTCCCTGTATAAGTGTTCCCTCTGCCCCCCATATCCCCTCACCAGTCCCTGTATTAGTGTTCCCTCTGCCCCCTCACCAGTCCCTGTATTAGTGTTCCCTCTGCCCCCCATATCCCCTCACCAGTCCCTGTATATGTGTTCCCTCTGCCCCCTCACCAGTCCCTGTATTAGTGTTCCCTCTGCCCCCCATATCCCCTCACCAGTCCCTGTATAAGTGTTCCCTCTGCCCCCTCACCAGTCCCTGTATTAGTGTTCCCTCTGCCCCCCATATCCCATCACCAGTCCCTGTATAAGTGTTCCCTCTGCCCCCTCACCAGTCCCTGTATTAGTGTTCCCTCTGCCCCCCATATCCCCTCACCAGTCCCTGTATTAGTGTTCCCTCTGCCCCCCATATCCCCTCACCAGTCCCTGTATAAGTGTTCCCTCTGCCCCCCATATCCCCTCACCAGTCCCTGTATTAGTGTTCCCTCTGCCCCCCATATCCCCTCACCAGTCCCTGTATTAGTGTTCCCTCTGCCCCCTCACCAGTCCCTGTATAAGTGTTCCCTCTGCCCCCTCACCAGTCCCTGTATAAGTGTTCCCTCTGCCCCCCATATCCCCTCACCAGTCCCTGTATTAGTGTTCCCTCTGCCCCCCATATCCCCTCACCAGTCCCTGTATTAGTGTTCCCTCTGCCCCCTCACCAGTCCCTGTATAAGTGTTCCCTCTGCCCCCCATATCCCCTCACCAGTCCCTGTATAAGTGTTCCCTCTGCCCCCTCACCAGTCCCTGTATTAGTGTTCCCTCTGCCCCCCATATCCCCTCACCAGTCCCTGTATTAGTGTTCCCTCTGCCCCCTCACCAGTCCCTGTATTAGTGTTCCCTCTGCCCCCCATATCCCCTCACCAGTCCCTGTATTAGTGTTCCCTCTGCCCCCCATATCCCCTCACCAGTCCCTGTATTAGTGTTCCCTCTGCCCCCCATATCCCCTCACCAGTCCCTGTATAAGTGTTCCCTCTGCCCCCCATATCCCCTCACCAGTCCCTGTATTAGTGTTCCCTCTGCCCCCCATATCCCCTCACCAGTCCCTGTATAAGTGTTCCCTCTGCCCCCTCACCAGTCCCTGTATTAGTGTTCCCTCTGCCCCCCATATCCCCTCACCAGTCCCTGTATTAGTGTTCCCTCTGCCCCCCATATCCCCTCACCAGTCCCTGTATAAGTGTTCCCTCTGCCCCCCATATCCCCTCACCAGTCCCTGTATTAGTGTTCCCTCTGCCCCCTCACCAGTCCCTGTATAAGTGTTCCCTCTGCCCCCCATATCCCCTCACCAGTCCCTGTATTAGTGTTCCCTCTGCCCCCTCACCAGTCCCTGTATAAGTGTTCCCTCTGCCCCCCATATCCCCTCACCAGTCCCTGTATAAGTGTTCCCTCTGCCCCCCATATCCCCTCACCAGTCCCTGTATTAGTGTTCCCTCTGCCCCCTCACCAGTCCCTGTATAAGTGTTCCCTCTGCCCCCTCACCAGTCCCTGTATAAGTGTTCCCTCTGCCCCCCATATCCCCTCACCAGTCCCTGTATTAGTGTTCCCTCTGCCCCCCATATCCCCTCACCAGTCCCTGTATAAGTGTTCCCTCTGCCCCCTCACCAGTCCCTGTATTAGTGTTCCCTCTGCCCCCCATATCCCCTCACCAGTCCCTGTATTAGTGTTCCCTCTGCCCCCTCACCAGTCCCTGTATAAGTGTTCCCTCTGCCCCCTCACCAGTCCCTGTATAAGTGTTCCCTCTGCCCCCCATATCCCCTCACCAGTCCCTGTATAAGTGTTCCCTCTGTCCCCTCACCAGTCCCTGTATTAGTGTTCCCTCTGCCCCCTCACCAGTCCCTGTATAAGTGTTCCCTCTGCCCCCTCACCAGTCCCTGTATAAGTGTTCCCTCTGCCCCCCATATCCCCTCACCAGTCCCTGTATAAGTGTTCCCTCTGCCCCCTCACCAGTCCCTGTATTAGTGTTCCCTCTGCCCCCCATATCCCCTCACCAGTCCCTGTATTAGTGTTCCCTCTGCCCCCCATATCCCCTAACCAGTCCCTGTATAAGTGTTCCCTCTGCCCCCCATATCCCCTCACCAGTCCCTGTATAAGTGTTCCCTCTGCCCCCTCACCAGTCCCTGTATAAGTGTTCCCTCTGCCCCCCATATCCCCTCACCAGTCCCTGTATAAGTGTTCCCTCTGCCCCCCATATCCCCTCACCAGTCCCTGTATTAGTGTTCCCTCTGCCCCCCATATCCCCTCACCAGTCCCTGTATAAGTGTTCCCTCTGCCCCCTCACCAGTCCCTGTATTAGTGTTCCCTCTGCCCCCCATATCCCCTCACCAGTCCCTGTATAAGTGTTCCCTCTGCCCCCTCACCAGTCCCTGTATAAGTGTTCCCTCTGCCCCCCATATCCCCTCACCAGTCCCTGTATTAGTGTTCCCTCTGCCCCCCATATCCCCTAACCAGTCCCTGTATAAGTGTTCCCTCTGCCCCCCATATCCCCTCACCAGTCCCTGTATAAGTGTTCCCTCTGCCCCCTCACCAGTCCCTGTATAAGTGTTCCCTCTGCCCCCCATATCCCCTCACCAGTCCCTGTATAAGTGTTCCCTCTGCCCCCTCACCAGTCCCTGTATTAGTGTTCCCTCTGCCCCCCATATCCCCTCACCAGTCCCTGTATTAGTGTTCCCTCTGCCCCCCATATCCCCTCACCAGTCCCTGTATTAGTGTTCCCTCTGCCCCCCATATCCCCTCACCAGTCCCTGTATTAGTGTTCCCTCTGCCCCCCATATCCCCTCACCAGTCCCTGTATAAGTGTTCCCTCTGCCCCCTCACCAGTCCCTGTATTAGTGTTCCCTCTGCCCCCTCACCAGTCCCTGTATAAGTGTTCCCTCTGCCCCCTCACCAGTCCCTGTATAAGTGTTCCCTCTGCCCCCTCACCAGTCCCTGTATAAGTGTTCCCTCTGCCCCCCATATCCCCTCACCAGTCCCTGTATTAGTGTTCCCTCTGCCCCCCATATCCCCTCACCAGTCCCTGTATAAGTGTTCCCTCTGCCCCCCATATCCCCTCACCAGTCCCTGTATAAGTGTTCCCTCTGCCCCCTCACCAGTCCCTGTATAAGTGTTCCCTCTGCCCCCCATATCCCCTCACCAGTCCCTGTATTAGTGTTCCCTCTGCCCCCCATATCCCCTAACCAGTCCCTGTATAAGTGTTCCCTCTGCCCCCTCACCAGTCCCTGTATAAGTGTTCCCTCTGCCCCCCATATCCCCTCACCAGTCCCTGTATTAGTGTTCCCTCTGCCCCCCATATCCCCTAACCAGTCCCTGTATAAGTGTTCCCTCTGCCCCCTCACCAGTCCCTGTATTAGTGTTCCCTCTGCCCCCCATATCCCCTCACCAGTCCCTGTATAAGTGTTCCCTCTGCCCCCCATATCCCCTCACCAGTCCCTGTATTAGTGTTCCCTCTGCCCCCCATATCCCCTCACCAGTCCCTGTATAAGTGTTCCCTCTGCCCCCCATATCCCCTCACCAGTCCCTGTATTAGTGTTCCCTCTGTCCCCTCACCAGTCCCTGTATAAGTGTTCCCTCTGCCCCCCATATCCCCTCACCAGTCCCTGTATTAGTGTTCCCTCTGCCCCCTCACCAGTCCCTGTATTAGTGTTCCCTCTGCCCCCCATATCCCCTCACCAGTCCCTGTATAAGTGTTCCCTCTGCCCCCCATATCCCCTCACCAGTCCCTGTATTAGTGTTCCCTCTGCCCCCCATATCCCCTCACCAGTCCCTGTATAAGTGTTCCCTCTGCCCCCCATATCCCCTCACCAGTCCCTGTATTAGTGTTCCCTCTGCCCCCCATATCCCCTCACCAGTCCCTGTATTAGTGTTCCCTCTGCCCCCCATATCCCCTCACCAGTCCCTGTATAAGTGTTCCCTCTGCCCCCTCACCAGTCCCTGTATTAGTGTTCCCTCTGCCCCCCATATCCCCTCACCAGTCCCTGTATTAGTGTTCCCTCTGCCCCCCATATCCCCTCACCAGTCCCTGTATTAGTGTTCCCTCTGCCCCCCATATCCCCTCACCAGTCCCTGTATTAGTGTTCCCTCTGCCCCCCATATCCCCTCACCAGTCCCTGTATTAGTGTTCCCTCTGCCCCCCATATCCCCTCACCAGTCCCTGTATTAGTGTTCCCTCTGCCCCCCATATCCCCTCACCAGTCCCTGTATTAGTGTTCCCTCTGCCCCCTCACCAGTCCCTGTATAAGTGTTCCCTCTGCCCCCCATATCCCCTCACCAGTCCCTGTATTAGTGTTCCCTCTGCCCCCCATATCCCCTCACCAGTCCCTGTATTAGTGTTCCCTCTGCCCCCCATATCCCCTCACCAGTCCCTGTATTAGTGTTCCCTCTGCCCCCCATATCCCCTCACCAGTCCCTGTATTAGTGTTCCCTCTGCCCCCCATATCCCCTCACCAGTCCCTGTATTAGTGTTCCCTCTGCCCCCCATATCCCCTCACCAGTCCCTGTATTAGTGTTCCCTCTGCCCCCCATATCCCCCTCACCAGTCCCTGTATTAGTGTTCCCTCTGCCCCCCATATCCCCTCACCAGTCCCTGTATAAGTGTTCCCTCTGCCCCCCATATCCCCTCACCAGTCCCTGTATTAGTGTTCCCTCTGCCCCCCATATCCCCTCACCAGTCCCTGTATTAGTGTTCCCTCTGCCCCCCATATCCCCTCACCAGTCCCTGTATTAGTGTTCCCTCTGCCCCCCATATCCCCTCACCAGTCCCTGTATAAGTGTTCCCTCTGCCCCCCATATCCCCTCACCAGTCCCTGTATTAGTGTTCCCTCTGCCCCCCATATCCCCTCACCAGTCCCTGTATTAGTGTTCCCTCTGCCCCCCATATCCCCTCACCAGTCCCTGTATTAGTGTTCCCTCTGCCCCCCATATCCCCTCACCAGTCCCTGTATTAGTGTTCCCTCTGCCCCCCATATCCCCTCACCAGTCCCTGTATTAGTGTTCCCTCTGCCCCCCATATCCCCTCACCAGTCCCTGAATAAGTGTTCCCTCTGCCCCCCATATCCCCTCACCAGTCCCTGTATTAGTGTTCCCTCTGCCCCCCATATCCCCTCACCAGTCCCTGAATAAGTGTTCCCTCTGCCCCCCATATCCCCTCACCAGTCCCTGTATTAGTGTTCCCTCTGCCCCCCATATCCCCTCACCAGTCCCTGAATAAGTGTTCCCTCTGCCCCCCATATCCCCTCACCAGTCCCTGTATTAGTGTTCCCTCTGCCCCCCATATCCCCTCACCAGTACCTGTATAAGTGTTCCCTCTGCCCCCCATATCCCCTCACCAGTCCCTGTATTAGTGTTCCCTCTGCCCCCCATATCCCCTCACCAGTCCCTGAATAAGTGTTCCCTCTGCCCCCCATATCCCCTCACCAGTCCCTGTATTAGTGTTCCCTCTGCCCCCCATATCCCCTCACCAGTACCTGTATAAGTGTTCCCTCTGCCCCCCATATCCCCTCACCAGTACCTGTATAAGTGTTCCCTCTGCCCCCCATATCCCCTCACCAGTACCTGTATAAGTGTTCCCTCTGCCCCCCATATCCCCTCACCAGTCCCTGTATTAGTGTTCCCTCTGCCCCCCATATCCCCTCACCAGTCCCTGTATTAGTGTTCCCTCTGCCCCCCATATCCCCTCACCAGTCCCTGAATAAGTGTTCCCTCTGCCCCCCATATCCCCTCACCAGTCCCTGTATTAGTGTTCCCTCTGCCCCCCATATCCCCTCACCAGTACCTGTATAAGTGTTCCCTCTGCCCCCCATATCCCCTCACCAGTACCTGTATAAGTGTTCCCTCTGCCCCCCATATCCCCTCACCAGTACCTGTATAAGTGTTCCCTCTGCCCCCCATATCCCCTCACCAGTCCCTGTATAAGTGTTCCCTCTGCCCCCCATATCCCCTCACCAGTACCTGTATAAGTGTTCCCTCTGCCCCCCATATCCCCTCACCAGTCCCTGTATTAGTGTTCCCTCTGCCCCCCATATCCCCTCACCAGTCCCTGTATTAGTGTTCCCTCTGCCCCCCATATCCCCTCACCAGTCCCTGTATTAGTGTTCCCTCTGCCCCCCATATCCCCTCACCAGTCCCTGTATTAGTGTTCCCTCTGCCCCCCATATCCCCTCACCAGTCCCTGTATTAGTGTTCCCTCTGCCCCCCATATCCCCTCACCAGTCCCTGTATAAGTGTTCCCTCTGCCCCCCATGTCTTTGTGTGTGATTGTTACTTAGTGGAGGTGTCACTAGCTCTGTTGAGCATTATGTTATTTTATCGCTGGGAATATTTACCCGTGTTTGTTTGGTTCCCAGGACGCATTGAAGTCGCCCTGGGATCGAGTTTACGCATTGTTGCGGACTACCTTATTGGGCTGAATAAAACATATTCCTTCTTCACACTCTTGCGCCTGACTCCATCCATCCCCTCACCACAGTTTGTGTACATTGATTTTATAATGTCATATGCTTTCCCCCCCCCCATACCGCTTTCCATCAATTTGTATAGCAGACCCTGATGCCAGATTTAGTCAAAAGCTTTTTTGAAATGAACAAAGCATGAGAAGACTTTGCTTTTGTTTTGTTTGTTTGTCAATAAGGGTGTACACGTGGTCTGTCGTACAGTATTTCGGTAAGAAGCCAATTGGACATTTGCTCAGGACATTGTTTTCACTCAGGAAATGTTGATAATTCCACCGTAATTATTGGGGTCAAATTTGTCTCCACTTTTGTTGATTGGGGTGATCAGTCCTTGGTTCCAAATATTGGGGAAGATACCAGAGCTGAGGATGATGTGAAAGAGTTTAAGAATAGCCAATTGGAATTTGTGGTCTGTATATTTTATCATTTCATTTAGGATACCATCAACACCACAGGCCTTTTTGGGTTGGAGGGTTTGTATTTTGTCCTGTAGTCCCATTCAATGTAGTTGGAGAATCCAGTGGGTTCTGGTAGTCTTTAATAGCTGATTCTGAGTTTTTGCTCTTGGTTCTTTGTTATAGGGCCCAAAAGGTTGGAGAAGCGGTTTACCCGTACATCTCCAGTTTACCCATACATCTCCAGTTACCCATACATCTCCAGTTTACCCATACATCTCCAGTTTATCCATACATCTCCAGTTATCCATACATCTCCAGTTTATCCATACATCTCCAGTTTACCCATACATCTCCAGTTTACCCATACATCTCCAGTTTATCCATACATCTCCAGTTTATCCATACATCTCCAGTTTATCCATACATCTCCAGTTTACCCATACATCTCCAGTTTATCCATACATCTCCAGTTTATCCATACATCTCCAGTTTACCCATACATCTCCAGTTTATCCATACATCTCCAGTTTACCCATACATCTCCAGTTTACCCATACATCTCCAGTTTACCCATACATCTCCAGTTTACCCATACATCTCCAGTTTATCCATACATCTCCAGTTTACCCATACATCTCCAGTTTACCCATACATCTCCAGTTTACCCATACATCTCTGTTTTATCCATACATCTATGGATTCTTCAATCACAATGAGCTGATTTCTGACGTGCTGTTCCTTCTTTTTCCCTAGTGTATTTCTGTATTGTTTTAATGTTTCACCATAGTGAAGGAGTAAGCTACGGTTTTCTGGTTCTCTGGTTGTTTTGTCGAAGTTGTGCCTGGAGGGGGCACATTGGGGAGGGAATGATGTCACCTCCAGGTAGGTGTTGGTCCCCCTGTTTGCTGAGGGTGTCAGGTTCTTGCCCAGTTCTGGTATTTAGGTCACCACAGACTAGTACATGTCCCTGGGCCTGGAAATGATTGATCTCCCCCTCTAGGATGGAGAAGCTGTCTTCATTAACGTATGGGGATTCTATTGGGGGGATATAGGTAGCACATAGGATGAAATGTTTCTCTGTTGAGATTATTTCCGTATTTATTTCTAACCAAATGTAAAATGTTCCTGTTTTGATTAATTTAATAGAGTGAGTTAGGTCTGCCCTATACCAAATGATCATACCCCCTGAGTCCCTTCCCTGTTTCACACCTGGTAGTTTGGTGGATGGGACTACCAGCTCTCTGTAACCTAGAAGGCAATCAGTGGGTCCATCTCCTCTATACCATGTTTCTTGTAGGATGACAATGTCTGTCTTTCTGATTTCTTTGGTGAAGTCCAGGTTTCTGCTCTTTAGGCCAAAGGCAGATGACCTCAGACCTTGTACAGTATATTCCAGGAAGTAAAAGATGTGTAGTGTTGTTATTTGTGTGGTTTAGGCTCGGCCCATTAGTGGGAGAGCATGCTGAGCATCTGGTGCATGCCTCTTAGGTCAAATCTCTCTCTATATCTCTATGTACCTCTCTCTCTCTCTCTCTCTCTCTCTCTCTCTCTCTCTCTCTCTCTCTCTCTCTCTCTCTTCCTCTCTCTCTCTCTCTATCTCTCTGTATCTCTCTCTCTCTCTCTCTCTCTCTATCGCTCTGTATCTCTCTCTCTCTCTCTCTCTCTCTTCCCCTCTCTCTCTCTCTCTCTTCCTCTCTCTCTCTTTCTGTTTATCTCTCTGTATCTCTCTCTCTCTCTCTATCGCTCTGTATCTCTCTCTCTATATATATATATCTCTCTGCATCTATCTATCTCTCTGTATCGATCTCTATCTCTGTATCTCTCTCTGTATCTCTCTCCCTCTGTATCTCTCTCTCTCTGTATCTCTCTATCTCTATATTCAATTTAAGGGCTTTCTCTGTCTCTATCTCTGTTTCTCTCGCTTTTGGTATCTCTCGGTCTCTCTCCCTCCCTCCCTCCCTCCCTCCCTCCCTCCCTCCCTCTGTGTGGCTCCATCCTTCCTTTATCAGAATGTAAATATTGTTTTGGATTTAACGGTCTCCACAGTGCACTACTTTTGACCAGAGCCCTATGGGCACTATTCAGGGAATAGGGTGCCATTTGGGACGTCACCGTAGGCCTCCTCCTCAGCGTGTACTGGGTCTGGGTCTAGGACATCGATACCCTGTGTGGCCTAGTTCTGGTGTTGAACCAGAAAACAAGGCGGGCTCTGATCAAAAGTAGTGCACTTTATAGGGAATAGGGTGCCATTTGGGAAGCACATAAATGAGAAAGAGTAAGAACTGTGGAGTGATTAACTACCCATGTAGTTCAGAGTGTAGTGGATTTGCCCATGTAGTTCAGAGTGTAGTGGATTTGCCCCACAGTCTATCTGTGATAATGACGTAAAGCTCTGGTCAGTTTGTCCTCACTTTGTTTTCTTTAGCGCTGAAGATGACAGATCCTTTTCCCAGGGCTACACCTACTATGAAAATATACTACCCTTCAGCTCACTTCCTCTCTGTCTCTCACCCAATGACTTTCCACTCTCATAATTCATTATTTCATTATTTCATTCTCCGGATGCGTGTTCCTCCCTCCTCTCCTTCGTCACTGAAGAAGAGATAGCAGGGAGGGGGGGAGAGAGGGAGGGGGCGAGAGGGAGAGAGGAGGGGGCAGGCGGGGACGGCGTTATGGGCGGGCCTTAGGGGGCGTACCTCCTTGCCCGTCCTGAGTAACCTATAGAAACACCTGGCCAGAGGTCGGAAAGTGCCCATTTGGGGAGGTCTGACTTCTGATGACCTTAACTCACCACGTCCACCACCAATAAGCTGAGCTTCCCAGTCATTTTGTCTTCACCTCACACAGTAAGTCAACGGAATCTGTTTTTTTAAACATCCATTGCGAATTATAATATTTCCAATCTCCCCCTCGATAATCACCAAGCCTGATCTGATGATCTATCCAGTGGAAATGTCATAAAAATACCAGAACATTTTTCTGATTTTATTTTTCGTCTTTATGTATTTATGGTAGTTATAGTCCTACTGCTGTGTTGGGGTCTATAGACTATCTCTGAGTTCTATGGTAGTTATAGTCCTACTGCTGTGTTGGTCTATAGACTATCTCTGAGTTCTATGGTAGTTATAGTCCTACTGCTGTGTTGGTCTATAGACTATCTCTGAGTTCTATGGTAGTTATAGTCCTACTGCTGTATTGGTCTATAGACTATCTCTGAGTTCTATGGTAGTTATAGTCCTACTGCTGTGTTGGTCTATAGGCTATCTCTGAGTTCTATGGTAGTTATAGTCCTACTGCTGTATTGGTCTATAGACTATCTCTGAGTTCTATGGTAGTTATAGTCCTACTGCTGTGTTGGTCTATAGACTATCTCTGAGTTCTATGGTAGTTATAGTCCTACTGCTGTATTGGTCTATAGGCTATCTCTGAGTTCTATGGTAGTTATAGTCCTACTGCTGTATTGGTCTATAGACTATCTCTGAGTTCTATGGTAGTTATAGTCCTACTGCTGTGTTGGTCTATAGACTATCTCTGAGTTCTATGGTAGTTATAGTCCTACTGCTGTGTTGGTCTATAGACTATCTCTGAGTTCTATGGTAGTTATAGTCCTACTGCTGTATTGGTCTATAGACTATCTCTGAGTTCTATGGTAGTTATAGTCTTACTGCTGTGTTGGTCTATAGACTATCTCTGAGTTCTATGGTAGTTATAGTCCTACTGCTGTATTGGTCTATAGACTATCTCTGAGTTCTATGGTAGTTATAGTCCTACTGCTGTATTGGTCTATAGGCTATCTCTGAGTTCTATGGTAGTTATAGTCCTACTGCTGTATTGGTCTATAGACTATCTCTGAGTTCTATGGTAGTTATAGTCCTACTGCTGTGTTGGTCTATAGACTATCTCTGAGTTCTATGGTAGTTATAGTCCTACTGCTGTGTTGGTCTATAGACTATCTCTGAGTTCTATGGTAGTTATAGTCCTACTGCTGTGTTGGTCTATAGGCTATCTCTGAGTTCTATGGTAGTTATAGTCCTACTGCTGTGTTGGTCTATAGGCTATCTCTGAGTTCTATGGTAGTTATAGTCCTACTGCTGTGTTGGTCTATAGACTATCTCTGAGTTCTATGGTAGTTATAGTCCTACTGCTGTGTTGGTCTATAGACTATCTCTGAGTTCTATGGTACTTATAGTCCTACTGCTGTGTTGGTCTATAGACTATCTCTGAGTTCTATGGTAGTTATAGTCCTACTGCTGTGTTGGTCTATAGGCTATCTCTGAGTTCTATGGTAGTTATAGTCCTACTGCTGTGTTGGTCTATAGGCTATCTCTGAGTTCTATGGTAGTTATAGTCCTACTGATGTATTGGTCTATAGACTATCTCTGAGTTCTATGGTAGTTATAGTCCTACTGCTGTATTGGTCTATAGACTATCTCTGAGTTCTATGGTAGTTATAGTCCTATTGCTGTGTTGGTCTATAGACTATCTCTGAGTTCTATGGTAGTTATAGTCCTACTGCTGTGTTGGTCTATAGACTATCTCTGAGTTCTATGGTAGTTATAGTCCTACTGCTGTATTGGTCTATAGACTATCTCTGAGTTCTATGGTAGTTATAGTCCTACTGCTGTATTGGTCTATAGACTATCTCTGAGTTCTATGGTAGTTATAGTCCTACTGCTGTGTTGGTCTATAGGCTATCTCTGAGTTCTATGGTAGTTATAGTCCTACTGCTGTGTTGGTCTATAGACTATAACTGAGTTCTATGGTAGTTATAGTCCTACTGCTGTGTTGGTCTATAGACTATCTCTGAGTTCTATGGTAGTTATAGTCCTACTGCTGTATTGGTCTATAGACTATCTCTGAGTTCTATGGTAGTTATAGTCCTACTGCTGTATTGGTCTATAGACTATCTCTGAGTTCTATGGTAGTTATAGTGCTACTGCTGTGTTGGTCTATAGGCTATCTCTGAGTTCTATGGTAGTTATAGTCCTACTGCTGTGTTGGTCTAAAGACTATCTCTGAGTTCTATGGTAGTTATAGTCCTACTGCTGTGTTGGTCTATAGACTATCTCTGAGTTCTATGGTAGTTATAGTCCTACTGCTGTATTGGTCTATAGACTATCTCTGAGTTCTATGGAAGTTATAGTCCTACTGCTGTGTTGGTCTAAAGACTATCTCTGAGTTCTATGGTAGTTATAGTCCTACTGCTGTATTGGTCTATAGACTATCTCTGAGTTCTATGGTAGTTATAGTCCTACTGCTGTATTGGTCTATAGACTATCTCTGAGTTCTATGGTAGTTATAGTCCTACTGCTGTATTGGTCTATAGGCTATCTCTGAGTTCTATGGAAGTTATAGTCCTACTGCTGTGTTGGTCTAAAGACTATCTCTGAGTTCTATGGAAGTTATAGTCCTACTGCTGTGTTGGTCTATAGACTATCTCTGAGTTCTATGGTAGTTATAGTCCTACTGCTGTGTTGGTCTATAGACTATCTCTGAGTTCTATGGTAGTTATAGTCCTACTGCTGTGTTGGTCTATAGACTATCTCTGAGTTCTATGGTAGTTATAGTCCTACTGCTGTATTGGTCTATAGACTATCTCTGAGTTCTATGGTAGTTATAGTTCTACTGCTGTATTGGTCTATAGACTATCTCTGAGTTCTATGGTAGTTATAGTCCTACTGCTGCATTGGTCTATAGACTATCTCTGAGTTCTATGGTAGTTATAGTCCTACTGCTGTGTTGGTCTATAGACTATCTCTGAGTTCTATGGTAGTTATAGTCCTACTGCTGCGTTGGTCTATAGACTATCTCTGAGTTCTGTGGTAGTTATAGTCCTACTGCTGTGTTGGTCTATAGACTATCTCTGAGTTCTATGGTAGTTATAGTCCTACTGCTGCATTGGTCTATAGACTATCTCTGAGTTCTATGGTAGTTATAGTCCTACTGCTGCGTTGGTCTATAGACTATCTCTGAGTTCTGTGGTAGTTATAGTCCTACTGCTGTATTGGTCTATAGACTATCTCTGAGTTCTATGGTAGTTATAGTTCTACTGCTGTATTGGTCTATAGACTATCTCTGAGTTCTATGGTACTTATAGTCCTACTGCTGTGTTGGTCTATAGACTATCTCTGAGTTCTGTGGTACTTATAGTCCTACTGCTGTGTTGGTCTATAGACTATCTCTGAGTTCTATGGTAGTTATAGTCCTACTGCTGTATTGGTCTATAGACTATCTCTGAGTTCTATGGTAGTTATAGTCCTACTGCTGTGTTGGTCTATAGACTATCTCTGAGTTCTATGGTAGTTATAGTCCTACTGCTGTGTTGACCTATAGACTATCTCTGAGTTCTATGGTAGTTATAGTCCTACTGCTGTGTTGGTCTATAGACTATCTCTGAGTTCTATGGTAGTTATAGTCCTACTGCTGTGTTGGTCTATAGACTATCTCTGAGTTCTATGGTAGTTATAGTCCTACTGCTGTATTGGTCTATAGGCTATCTCTGAGTTCTATGGTAGTTATAGTCCTACTGCTGTATTGGTCTATAGGCTATCTCTGAGTTCTATGGTAGTTATAGTCCTACTGCTGTGTTGGTCTATAGACTATCTCTGAGTTCTATGGTAGTTATAGTCCTACTGCTGTATTGGTCTATAGACTATCTCTGAGTTCTATGGTAGTTATAGTCCTACTGCTGTGTTGGTCTATAGACTATCTCTGAGTTCTATGGTAGTTATAGTCCTACTGCTGTATTGGTCTATAGGCTATCTCTGAGTTCTATGGTAGTTATAGTCCTACTGCTGTGTTGGTCTATAGACTATCTCTGAGTTCTATGGTAGTTATAGTCCTACTGCTGTATTGGTCTATAGACTATCTCTGAGTTCTATGGTAGTTATAGTCCTACTGCTGTGTTGGTCTATAGACTATCTCTGAGTTCTATGGTAGTTATAGTCCTACTGCTGTATTGGTCTATAGACTATCTCTGAGTTCTATGGTAGTTATAGTCCTACTGCTGTATTGGTCTATAGACTATCTCTGAGTTCTATGGTAGTTATAGTCCTACTGCTGTATTGGTCTATAGACTATCTCTGAGTTCTATGGTAGTTATAGTCCTACTGCTGTATTGGTCTATAGACTATCTCTGAGTTCTATGGTAGTTATAGTCCTACTGCTGTGTTGGTCTATAGACTATCTCTGAGTTCTATGGTAGTTATAGTCCTACTGCTGTATTGGTCTATAGACTATCTCTGAGTTCTATGGTAGTTATAGTCCTACTGCTGTATTGGTCTATAGACTATCTCTGAGTTCTATGGCAGTTATAGTCCTACTGCTGTATTGGTCTATAGACTATCTCTGAGTTCTATGGTAGTTATAGTCCTACTGCTGTATTGGTCTATAGGCTATCTCTGAGTTCTATGGTAGTTATAGTCCTACTGCTGTATTGGTCTATAGACTATCTCTGAGTTCTATGGTAGTTATAGTCCTACTGCTGTATTGGTCTATAGACTATCTCTGAGTTCTATGGTAGTTATAGTCCTACTGCTGTGTTGGTCTATAGACTATCTCTGAGTTCTATGGTAGTTATAGTCCTACTGCTGTATTGGTCTATAGACTATCTCTGAGTTCTATGGTAGTTATAGTCCTACTGCTGTATTGGTCTATAGACTATCTCTGAGTTCTATGGTAGTTATAGTCCTACTGCTGTATTGGTCTATAGGCTATCTCTGAGTTCTATGGTAGTTATAGTCCTACTGCTGTATTGGTCTATAGACTATCTCTGAGTTCTATGGTAGTTATAGTCCTACTGCTGTATTGGTCTATAGACTATCTCTGAGTTCTATGGTAGTTATAGTCCTACTGCTGCATTGGTCTATAGGCTATCTCTGAGTTCTATGGTAGTTATAGTCCTACTGCTGTGTTGGTCTATAGACTATCTCTGAGTTCTGTGGTAGTTATAGTCCTACTGCTGTGTTGGTCTATAGACTATCTCTGAGTTCTATGGTAGTTATAGTCCTACTGCTGTGTTGACCTATAGACTATCTCTGAGTTCTATGGTAGTTATAGTCCTACTGCTGTGTTGACCTATAGACTATCTCTGAGTTCTATGGTAGTTATAGTCCTACTGCTGTGTTGGTGTATAGACTATCTCTGAGTTCTATGGTCTCATTTTCTTTAGCCGCCAATGGATCAGGGTGTATTAATGTGTCCATATGGCAGAGGCTGGTGATCTGACATGAGCTGAATTTGAACTTTTAGATTTGTATCATTTTAATTCAGCTCCTTATGATTAACCAAGTAAAAAAAAAACGAAAATGTTATTATTGAAATGAAACTGTTCCACGAAATGGTAGGATAAATTGTAAGCTTCCCCAAACTTGCGCCGCCAATGTAGTGATCAGATGAAAACATCATGACTGGTTGTGTTTATTCCACATTAAAAGGCAATACAGTTAAACTGCATGTCTTTACTATACAAACCCATAAAAAAAAAATATGCACGCACAAGCATGCCGAAATAGGAGGTCCCGTGGAAAAAAACCGTGTCCCCTTATGAAAATCAAATGCCCTGATTGGTTCTGGAGCCGTTCCTGGAGGCCGGGAGGGGGGTGGAGGGTGACGCGGGAGGGGGGTGGAGGGTGACGCGGGAGGGGGGTGGAGGGTGACGCGGGAGGGGGGTGGAGGGTGACGCGGGAGGTCCAGTGGAAGGAGCCATGTGTTTCCCACAGTGGAGTGGTTGTGTGTGTGTGTGTGTGTTTGTGTGTGTGTGTGTGTGTGTGTGTGTGTATGTGTGTGTGTGGTTGTGTGTGTGTGTGTGTGTGTGTGTGTGTGTGTGTGTGTGTGTGTGTGTGTATAACTGGTTGGCCCATGACCAGACTCTGGTGTAGTGGTGACAGATAGATAACCATCATGCAAAGCGGGGCATGTGGAGGAATGGTGGGGGTGGAGTGGGGGGGGTTATATGTAAATGCAGAGCGGAGTGGACACACACACACACACACACTACACTACACTACACTACACACTGCACTACACACACTACACACTACACTACACACTGCACTACACACTACACTACACTACACACTACCCTACTATGCACTACACCCTACCCTACTACGCACTACACCCTACCCTACACACTACACTACACTACACCCTCATGTAATTCCCTGCAGCCTTTACAGCCTACAGCTCTGTGACATTTAAAGGACAAACCTCCTTTCCTGTATACGATATTACATACAGACTGTATACGATATTACATACATCCTGTATACGATATTACATACAGACTGTATACGATATTACATACACACTGTATACGATATTACATACAGACTGTTTACGATATTACATACAGACTGTATACAATATTACATACAGACTGTATACGATATTACATACATCCTGTATACGATATTACATACAGACTGTATACGATATTACATACAGACTGTATACGATATTACATACACACTGTATACGATATTACATACAGACTGTTTACGATATTACATACAGACTGTATACAATATTACATACAGACTGTATACGATATTACATACAGACTGTTTACGATATTACATACAGACGGTATACGATATTACATACAGAATGGTATACGATATTACATACACACTGTATACGATATTACATACAGACTGTTTACGATATTACATACAGACTGTATACAATATTACATACAGACTGTATACGATATTACATACAGACGGTATACGATATTACATACAGACTGTATACGATATTACATACAGACTGTATACGATATTACATACAGACTGTATACGATATTACATACAGAATGGTATACGATATTACATACAGACTGTATACGATATTACATACAGAATGGTATACGATATTACATACAGACGGTATACGATATTACATACAGACGGTATACGATATTACATACAGACTGTATACGATATTACATACAGACTGTATACGATATTACATACAGACTGTATACGATATTACATACAGACTGTATACGATATTACATACAGACTGTATACGATATTACATACAGACTGTATACGATATTACATACAGAATGGTATACGATATTACATACAGACTGTATACGATATTACATACAGACTGTATACGATATTACATACAGACTGTATACGATATTACATACAGACTGTATACGATATTACATACAGACTGTATACGATATTACATACAGACGGTATACGATATTACATACAGACGGTATACGATATTACATACAGACTGTATACGATATTACATACAGACGGTATACGATATTACATACAGACTGTATACGATATTACATACAGACTGTTTACGATATTACATACAGACTGTATACGATATTACATACAGACTGTATACGATATTACATACAGACTGTTTACGATATTACATACAGACTGTATACGATATTACATACAGACTGTATACGATATTACATACAGACGGTATACGATATTACATACAGACTGTATACGATATTACATACAGACTGTATACGATATTACATACAGACTGTATACGATATTACATACAGACTGTTTACGATATTACATACAGACTGCATACGATATTACATACAGACTGTATACGATATTACATACAGACTGTTTACGATATTACATACAGACTGCATACGATATTACATACAGACTGTATACGATATTACATACAGACGGTATACGATATTACATACAGACTGTATACGATATTACATACAGACTGTATACGATATTACATACAGACTGTATACGATATTACATACAGACTGTTTACGATATTACATACAGACTGTTTACGATATTACATACAGACTGCATACGATATTACATACAGACTGTTTACGATATTACATACAGACTGCATACGATATTACATACAGACTGTATACGATATTACATACAGACGGTATACGATATTACATACAGACTGTATACGATATTACATACAGACTGTATACGATATTACATACAGACTGTATACGATATTACATACAGACTGTTTACGATATTACATACAGACTGCATACGATATTACATACAGACTGTATACGATATTACATACAGACGGTATACGATATTACATACAGACTGTATACAATATTACATACAGACTGTATACGATATTACATACAGACGGTATACGATATTACATACAGACTGTATACGATATTACATACAGACTGTTTACGATATTACATACAGACTGCATACGATATTACATACAGACTGTATACGATATTACATACAGACGGTATACGATATTACATACAGACTGTATACGATATTACATACAGACTGTATACGATATTACATACAGACGGTATACGATATTACATACAGACTGTATACGATATTACATACAGATGGTATACGATATTACATACAGAATGGTATACGATATTACATACAGACTGTATACGATATTACATACAGACGGTATACGATATTACATACAGACTGTATACGATATTACATACAGACTGTATACGATATTACATACAGACGGTATACGATATTACATACAGACGGTATACGATATTACATACAGACTGTATACGATATTACATACAGACTGTTTACGATATTACATACAGACTGCATACGATATTACATACAGACTGTATACGATATTACATACAGACGGTATACGATATTACATACAGACTGTATACGATATTACATACAGACTGTATACGATATTACATACAGACGGTATACGATATTACATACAGACTGTATACGATATTACATACAGATGGTATACGATATTACATACAGACTGTATACGATATTACATACAGAATGGTATACGATATTACATACAGACTGTATACGATATTACATACAGACTGTATACGATATTACATACAGACTGTATACGATATTACATACAGACTGTATACGATATTACATACAGACTGTATACGATATTACATACAGACGGTATACGATATTACATACAGACGGTATACGATATTACATACAGACTGTATACGATATTACATACAGACGGTATACGATATTACATACAGACTGTATACGATATTACATACAGACTGTTTACGATATTACATACAGACTGTATACGATATTACATACAGACTGTATACGATATTACATACAGACTGTTTACGATATTACATACAGACTGTATACGATATTACATACAGACTGTATACGATATTACATACAGACGGTATACGATATTACATACAGACTGTATACGATATTACATACAGACTGTATACGATATTACATACAGACTGTATACGATATTACATACAGACTGTTTACGATATTACATACAGACTGCATACGATATTACATACAGACTGTATACGATATTACATACAGACTGTTTACGATATTACATACAGACTGCATACGATATTACATACAGACTGTATACGATATTACATACAGACGGTATACGATATTACATACAGACTGTATACGATATTACATACAGACTGTATACGATATTACATACAGACTGTATACGATATTACATACAGACTGTTTACGATATTACATACAGACTGTTTACGATATTACATACAGACTGCATACGATATTACATACAGACTGTTTACGATATTACATACAGACTGCATACGATATTACATACAGACTGTATACGATATTACATACAGACGGTATACGATATTACATACAGACTGTATACGATATTACATACAGACTGTATACGATATTACATACAGACTGTATACGATATTACATACAGACTGTTTACGATATTACATACAGACTGCATACGATATTACATACAGACTGTATACGATATTACATACAGACGGTATACGATATTACATACAGACTGTATACAATATTACATACAGACTGTATACGATATTACATACAGACGGTATACGATATTACATACAGACTGTATACGATATTACATACAGACTGTTTACGATATTACATACAGACTGCATACGATATTACATACAGACTGTATACGATATTACATACAGACGGTATACGATATTACATACAGACTGTATACGATATTACATACAGACTGTATACGATATTACATACAGACGGTATACGATATTACATACAGACTGTATACGATATTACATACAGATGGTATACGATATTACATACAGAATGGTATACGATATTACATACAGACTGTATACGATATTACATACAGACGGTATACGATATTACATACAGACTGTATACGATATTACATACAGACTGTATACGATATTACATACAGACGGTATACGATATTACATACAGACGGTATACGATATTACATACAGACTGTATACGATATTACATACAGACTGTTTACGATATTACATACAGACTGCATACGATATTACATACAGACTGTATACGATATTACATACAGACGGTATACGATATTACATACAGACTGTATACGATATTACATACAGACTGTATACGATATTACATACAGACGGTATACGATATTACATACAGACTGTATACGATATTACATACAGATGGTATACGATATTACATACAGAATGGTATACGATATTACATACAGACTGTATAACGATATTACATACAGACGGTATACGATATTACATACAGACTGTATACGATATTACATACAGACGGTATACGATATTACATACAGACTGTATACGATATTACATACAGACTGTATACGATATTACATACAGACGGTATACGATATTACATACAGACGGTATACGATATTACATACAGACGGTATACGATATTACATACAGACTGTATACGATATTACATACAGACTGTATACGATATTACATACAGACTGTATACGATATTACATACAGACTGTATACGATATTACATACAGACTGTATACGATATTACATACAGACGGTATACGATATTACATACAGAATGGTATACGATATTACATACATACTGTATACGATATTACATACAGACTGTATACGATATTACATACAGACGGTATACGATATTACATACAGAATGGTATACGATATTACATACATACTGTATACGATATTACATACAGGACTGTATACGATATTACATACAGACGGTATACGATATTACATACAGAATGGTATACGATATTACATACATACTGTATACGATATTACATACAGACTGTATACGATATTACATACAGACTGTATACGATATTACATACAGACGGTATACGATATTACATACAGACGGTATACGATATTACATACAGACTGTATACGATATTACATACAGACTGTATACGATATTACATACAGACGGTATACGATATTACATACATACTGTATACGATATTACATACAGACGGTATACGATATTACATACAGACGGTATACGATATTACATACAGACGGTATACGATATTACATACATACTGTATACGATATTACATACAGACGGTATACGATATTACATACAGACGGTATACGATATTACATACAGACTGTATACGATATTACATACATACTGTATACGATATTACATACAGACGGTATACGATATTACATACAGACGGTATACGATATTACATACAGACGGTATACGATATTACATACAGACTGTATACGATATTACATACAGACTGTATACGATATTACATACAGACGGTATACGATATTACATACAGACGGTATACGATATTACATACAGACTGTATACGATATTACATACAGACTGTATACGATATTACATACAGACTGTATACGATATTACATACAGACTGTATACGATATTACATACATACTGTATACGATATTACATACAGACGGTATACGATATTACATACAGACGGTATACGATATTACATACAGACGGTATACGTATTACATACATACTTTATACGATATTACATACATACTGTATACGATATTACATACAGACGGTATACGATATTACATACAGACGGTATACGATATTACATACAGACGGTATACGATATTACATACAGACTGTATACGATATTACATACAGACTGTATACGATATTACATACAGACGGTATACGATATTACATACAGACGGTATACGATATTACATACAGACTGTATACGATATTACATACAGACTGTATACGATATTACATACAGACTGTATACGATATTACATACAGACTGTATACGATATTACATACAGACTGTATACGATATTACATACAGACGGTATACGATATTACATACAGACGGTATACGATATTACATACAGACGGTATACGATATTACATACAGACTGTATACGATATTACATACAGACGGTATACGATATTACATACAGACTGTATACGATATTACATACAGACGGTATACGATATTACATACAGACGGTATACGATATTACATACAGACTGTATACGATATTACATACAGACTGTATACGATATTACATACAGACGGTATACGATATTACATACAGACTGTATACGAAATTACATACAGACGGTATAACGATATTACATACAGACTGTATACGATATTACATACAGACTGTATACGATATTACATACAGACGGTATACGATATTACATACAGACTGTATACGATATTACATACAGACTGTATACGATATTACATACAGACGGTATAAACGATTTTACATACAGACGGTATACGATATTACATACAGACTGTATACGATATTACATACAGACTGTATACGATATTACTTACAGACTGTATACGATATTACATACAGACGGTATACGATATTACATACAGACTGTATACGATATTACATACAGACTGTATACGATATTACATACAGACGGTATACGATATTACATACAGACTGTATACGAAATTACATACAGACGGTATACGATATTACATACACACTGTATACGATATTACATACAGACTGTATACGATATTACATACAGACTGTATACGATATTACATACAGACTGTATACGATATTACATACAGACTGTATACGATATTACATACATACTGTATACGATATTACATACAGACTGTATACGATATTACATACAGACTGTATACGATATTACATACAGAAGGTATACGATATTACATACAGACTGTTTACGATATTACATACAGACTGTATACGATATTACATACAGACTGTATACGATATTACATACAGAATGGTATACGATATTACACACAGACGGTATACGATATTACATACAGACTGTTTACGATATTACATACAGACTGTATACAATATTACATACAGACTGTATACGATATTACATACAGACGGTATACGATATTACATACAGACTGTATACGATATTACATACAGACTGTATACGATATTACATACAGACTGTATACGATATTACATACAGACTGTATACGATATTACATACAGACTGTATACGATATTACATACAGACTGTATACGATATTACATACAGAATGGTATACGATATTACATACAGACGGTATACGATATTACATACACACTGTATACGATATTACATACACACTGTATACGATATTACATACAGACTGTATACGATATTACATACATACTGTATACGATATTACATACAGACTGTATACGATATTACATACAGACTGTATACGATATTACATACAGAATGGTATACGATAGTACATACAGACTGTATACGATATTACATACATACTGTATACGATATTACATACAGACTGTATACGATATTACATACAGACTGTATACGATATTACATACAGAAGGTATACGATATTACATACACACTGTTTACGATATTACATACAGACTGTATACGATATTACATACAGACTGTATACGATATTACATACAGACTGTATACGATATTACATACAGACTGTATACGATATTACATACAGACGGTATACGATATTACATACAGACGGTATACGATATTACATACAGACTGTATACGATATTACATACAGACGGTATACGATATTACATACAGACGGTATACGATATTACATACAGACTGTATACGATATTACATACAGACTGTATACGATATTACATACAGACTGTATACGATATTACATACAGACGGTATACGATATTACATACAGACTGTATACGATATTACATACAGACGGTATACGATATTACATACAGACTGTATACGATATTACATACAGAATGGTATACGATATTACATACAGACTGTATACGATATTACATACATACTGTATACGATATTACATACAGACTGTATACGATATTACATACAGACGGTATACGATATTACATACAGACTGTATACGATATTACATACAGACTGTATACGATATTACATACAGACGGTATACGATATTACATACAGACTGTATACGATATTACATACAGAATGGTATACGATATTACATACAGACTGTATACGATATTACATACATACTGTATACGATATTACATACAGACTGTATACGATATTACATACAGACGGTATACGATATTACATACAGACTGTATACGATATTACATACAGACGGTATACGATATTACATACAGACGGTATACGATATTACATACAGACTGTATACGATATTACATACAGACTGTATACGATATTACATACAGACTGTATACGATATTACATACAGACGGTATACGATATTACATACAGACGGTATACGATATTACATACAGACTGTATACGATATTACATACAGACGGTATACGATATTACATACAGACGGTATACGATATTACATACAGACTGTATACGATATTACATACAGACTGTATACGTATTACATACAGACGGTATACGATATTACATACAGACGGTATACGATATTACATACAGACTGTATACGATATTACATACAGACGGTATACGATATTACATACAGACTGTATACGATATTACATACAGAATGGTATACGATATTACATACAGACTGTATACGATATTACATACATACTGTATACGATATTACATACAGACTGTATACGATATTACATACAGACGGTATACGATATTACATACATACTGTATACGATATTACATACAGACTGTATACGATATTACATACAGACGGTATACGATATTACATACAGACTGTATACGATATTACATACAGAATGTATACGATATTACATACAGACTGTATACGATATTACATACATACTGTATACGATATTACATACAGACTGTATACGATATTACATACAGACGGTATACGATATTACATACATACTGTATACGATATTACATACAGACTGTATACGATATTACATACAGACTGTATACGATATTACATACATACTGTATACGATATTACATACAGACTGTATACGATATTACATACAGACGGTATACGATATTACATACAGACGGTATACGATATTACATACAGACGGTATACGATATTACATACAGACTGTATACGATATTACATACACACTGTATACGATATTACATACACGACTGTATACGATATTACATACATACTGTATACGATATTACATACAGACGGTATACGATATTACATACAGACGGTATACGATATTACATACAGACTGTATACGATATTACATACAGACTGTATACGATATTACATACAGACTGTATACGATATTACATACAGAATGGTATACGATATTACATACAGACGGTATACGATATTACATACAGACGGTATACGATATTACATACAGACTGTATACGATATTACATACAGACTGTATACGATATTACATACAGACTGTATACGATATTACATACAGACTGTTTACGATATTACATACAGACTGTATACGATATTACATACAGACTGTATACGATATTACATACAGAATGGTATACGATATTACATACAGACGGTATACGATATTACATACAGACTGTTTACGATATTACATACAGACTGTATACGATATTACATACAGACTGTATACGATATTACATACAGACGGTATACGATATTACATACAGACTGTATACGATATTACATACAGACTGTATACGATATTACATACAGACGGTATACGATATTACATACACACTGTATACGATATTACATACACACTGTATACGATATTACATACAGACTGTATACGATATTACATACATACTGTATACGATATTACATACAAACTGTATACGATATTACATACAGACTGTATACGATATTACATACAGACTGTATACGATATTACATACAGAATGGTATACGATATTACATACATACTGTATACGATATTACATACAGACTGTATACGATATTACATACAGACGGTATACGATATTACATACAGACTGTATACGATATTACATACAGACTGTATACGATATTACATACAGACTGTATACGAAATTACATACAGACGGTATACGATATTACATACAGACTGTATACGATATTACATACAGACTGTATACGATATTACATACAGACGGTATACGATATTACATACAGACTGTATACGATATTACATACAGACTGTATACGATATTACATACAGTGGTATACGATATTACATACAGACGGTATACGATATTACATACAGACTGTATACGATATTACATACAGACTGTATACGATATTACATACAGACGGTATACGATATTACATACAGACTGTATACGATATTACATACAGACTGTATACGATATTACATACAGACTGTATACGATATTACATACAGAATGGTATACGATATTACATACATACTGTATACGATATTACATACAGACTGTATACGATATTACATACAGACGGTATACGATATTACATACAGACTGTATACGATATTACATACAGACTGTATACGAAATTACATACAGACGGTATACGATATTACATACAGACTGTATACGATATTACATACAGACTGTATACGATATTACATACAGACGGTATACGATATTACATACAGACTGTATACGATATTACATACAGACTGTATACGATATTACATACAGACGGTATACGATATTACATACAGACGGTATACGATATTACATACAGACTGTATACGATATTACATACAGACTGTATACGATATTACATACAGACGGTATACGATATTACATACAGACTGTATACGATATTACATACAGACTGTATACGATATTACATACAGACTGTATACGATATTACATACAGACTGTATACGATATTACATACAGACTGTATACGATATTACATACAGACTGTATACGATATTACATACAGAATGGTATACGATATTACATACAGACGGTATACGATATTACATACACACTGTATACGATATTACATACACACTGTATACGATATTACATACAGACTGTATACGATATTACATACATACTGTATACGATATTACATACAGACTGTATACGATATTACATACAGACTGTATACGATATTACATACAGAATGGTATACGATATTACATACAGACTGTATACGATATTACATACATACTGTATACGATATTACATACAGACTGTATACGATATTACATACAGACTGTATACGATATTACATACAGAAGGTATACGATATTACATACAGACTGTTTACGATATTACATACAGACTGTATACGATATTACATACAGACTGTATACGATATTACATACAGAATGGTATACGATATTACATACAGACGGTATACGATATTACATACAGACTGTTTACGATATTACATACAGACTGTATACGATATTACATACAGACTGTATACGATATTACATACAGACTGTATACGATATTACATACAGACGGTATACGATATTACATACAGACTGTATACGATATTACATACAGACTGTATACGATATTACATACAGACGGTATACGATATTACATACAGACTGTATACGATATTACATACAGACGGTATACGATATTACATACAGACTGTATACGATATTACATACATACTGTATACGATATTACATACAGACTGTATACGATATTACATACAGACTGTATACGATATTACATACAGACTGTATACGATATTACATACAGAATGGTATACGATATTACACACAGACGGTATACGATATTACATACAGACTGTATACGATATTACATACAGACGGTATACGATATTACATACACACTGTATACGATATTACATACACACTGTATACGATATTACATACAGACTGTATACGATATTACATACATACTGTATACGATATTACATACAGACTGTATACGATATTACATACAGACTGTATACGATATTACATACAGACTGTATACGATATTACATACAGAATGGTATACGATATTACATACAGACTGTATACGATATTACATACAGACTGTATACGATATTACATACAGACGGTATACGATATTACATACAGACTGTATACGATATTACATACAGACTGTATACGATATTACATACAGACTGTATACGATATTACATACAGACGGTATACGATATTACATACAGACTGTATACGATATTACATACAGACTGTATACGATATTACATACAGACGGTATACGATATTACATACAGACGGTATACGATATTACATACAGACGGTATACGATATTACATACAGACGGTATACGATATTACATACAGACTGTTTACGATATTACATACAGACTGTATATGATATTACATACAGACGGTATCCGATATTACATACAGACGGTATACGATATTACATACAGACTGTATACGATATTACATACAGACTGTATACGATATTACATACAGACTGTATACGATATTACATACAGACGGTATACGATATTACATACAGACGGTATACGATATTACATACAGACTGTATACGATATTACATACAGACGGTATACGATATTACATACAGACGGTATACGATATTACATACAGACTGTATACGATATTACATACAGACTGTATACGATATTACATACAGACTGTATACGATATTACATACAGACGGTATACGATATTACATACAGACTGTATACGATATTACATACAGACGGTATACGATATTACATACAGACTGTATACGATATTACATACAGAATGGTATACGATATTACATACAGACTGTATACGATATTACATACATACTGTATACGATATTACATACAGACTGTATACGATATTACATACAGACGGTATACGATATTACATACATACTGTATACGATATTACATACAGACTGTATACGATATTACATACAGACAGTATACGATATTACATACAGACTGTATACGAAATTACATACAGACGGTATACGATATTACATACAGACTGTATACGATATTACATACAGACTGTATACGATATTACATACAGACGGTATACGATATTACATACAGACTGTATACGATATTACATACAGACTGTATACGATATTACATACAGACGGTATACGATATTACATACAGACGGTATACGATATTACATACAGACTGTATACGATATTACATACAGACTGTATACGATATTACATACAGACGGTATACGATATTACATACAGACTGTATACGATATTACATACAGACTGTATACGATATTACATACAGACTGTATACGATATTACATACAGACTGTATACGATATTACATACAGACTGTATACGATATTACATACAGACTGTATACGATATTACATACAGAATGGTATACGATATTACATACAGACGGTATACGATATTACATACACACTGTATACGATATTACATACACACTGTATACGATATTACATACAGACTGTATACGATATTACATACATACTGTATACGATATTACATACAGACTGTATACGATATTACATACAGACTGTATACGATATTACATACAGAATGGTATACGATATTACATACAGACTGTATACGATATTACATACATACTGTATACGATATTACATACAGACTGTATACGATATTACATACAGACTGTATACGATATTACATACAGAAGGTATACGATATTACATACAGACTGTTTACGATATTACATACAGACTGTATACGATATTACATACAGACTGTATACGATATTACATACAGAATGGTATACGATATTACATACAGACGGTATACGATATTACATACAGACTGTTTACGATATTACATACAGACTGTATACGATATTACATACAGACTGTATACGATATTACATACAGACTGTATACGATATTACATACAGACGGTATACGATATTACATACAGACTGTATACGATATTACATACAGACTGTATACGATATTACATACAGACGGTATACGATATTACATACAGACTGTATACGATATTACATACAGACGGTATACGATATTACATACAGACTGTATACGATATTACATACATACTGTATACGATATTACATACAGACTGTATACGATATTACATACAGACTGTATACGATATTACATACAGACTGTATACGATATTACATACAGACTGTATACGATATTACATACAGAATGGTATACGATATTACACACAGACGGTATACGATATTACATACAGACTGTATACGATATTACATACAGACGGTATACGATATTACATACACACTGTATACGATATTACATACACACTGTATACGATATTACATACAGACTGTATACGATATTACATACATACTGTATACGATATTACATACAGACTGTATACGATATTACATACAGACTGTATACGATATTACATACAGACTGTATACGATATTACATACAGAATGGTATACGATATTACATACAGACTGTATACGATATTACATACAGACTGTATACGATATTACATACAGACGGTATACGATATTACATACAGACTGTATACGATATTACATACAGACTGTATACGATATTACATACAGACTGTATACGATATTACATACAGACGGTATACGATATTACATACAGACTGTATACGATATTACATACAGACTGTATACGATATTACATACAGACGGTATACGATATTACATACAGACGGTATACGATATTACATACAGACGGTATACGATATTACATACAGACGGTATACGATATTACATACAGACTGTTTACGATATTACATACAGACTGTATATGATATTACATACAGACGGTATCCGATATTACATACAGACGGTATACGATATTACATACAGACTGTATACGATATTACATACAGACTGTATACGATATTACATACAGACTGTATACGATATTACATACAGACGGTATACGATATTACATACAGACGGTATACGATATTACATACAGACTGTATACGATATTACATACAGACGGTATACGATATTACATACAGACGGTATACGATATTACATACAGACTGTATACGATATTACATACAGACTGTATACGATATTACATACAGACTGTATACGATATTACATACAGACGGTATACGATATTACATACAGACTGTATACGATATTACATACAGACGGTATACGATATTACATACAGACTGTATACGATATTACATACAGAATGGTATACGATATTACATACAGACTGTATACGATATTACATACATACTGTATACGATATTACATACAGACTGTATACGATATTACATACAGACGGTATACGATATTACATACATACTGTATACGATATTACATACAGACTGTATACGATATTACATACAGACAGTATACGATATTACATACAGACTGTATACGATATTACATACAGAATGGTATACGATATTACATACAGACTGTATACGATATTACATACATACTGTATACGATATTACATACAGACTGTATACGATATTACATACAGACGGTATACGATATTACATACATACTGTATACGATATTACATACAGACTGTATACGATATTACATACAGACTGTATACGATATTACATACATACTGTATACGATATTACATACAGACTGTATACGATATTACATACAGACGGTATACGATATTACATACAGACGGTATACGATATTACATACAGACGGTATACGATATTACATACAGACTGTATACGATATTACATACACACTGTATACGATATTACATACACACTGTATACGATATTACATACATACTGTATACGATATTACATACAGACGGTATACGATATTACATACAGACGGTATACGATATTACATACAGACTGTATACGATATTACATACAGACTGTATACGATATTACATACAGACTGTATACGATATTACATACAGAATGGTATACGATATTACATACAGACGGTATACGATATTACATACAGACGGTATACGATATTACATACAGACTGTATACGATATTACATACAGACTGTATACGATATTACATACAGACTGTATACGATATTACATACAGACTGTTTACGATATTACATACAGACTGTATACAATATTACATACAGACTGTATACGATATTACATACAGAATGGTATACGATATTACATACAGACGGTATACGATATTACATACAGACTGTTTACGATATTACATACAGACTGTATACGATATTACATACAGACTGTATACGATATTACATACAGACGGTATACGATATTACATACAGACTGTATACGATATTACATACAGACTGTATACGATATTACATACAGACGGTATACGATATTACATACACACTGTATACGATATTACATACACACTGTATACGATATTACATACAGACTGTATACGATATTACATACATACTGTATACGATATTACATACAGACTGTATACGATATTACATACAGACTGTATACGATATTACATACAGACTGTATACGATATTACATACAGACTGTATACGATATTACATA